>NC_030431.2:2995000-3217500 GCF_001660625.3 Ictalurus punctatus
AAAATTTTTTTTTTTAACTTTTATAATGCTCTTTACTGACAAAGGATACTTAATTATGCATCATTTTAATTAATATTGTGATCGTTATTTAAAGGGCACAATCTGAACTCCAATTTGAGAGGAAATTCTGAATCATTGTGTGTAGTGTGTTTGTTTTATTTATATATATATATATATATATATATATATATATATATATATATATATATATATATATATATATATATATATATATATATATATATATATATATATGGTCTTCACCTGTTCTTTAGAAGGGTGCCTATAACTCTGAAATTGACTGTAATTGATTTAATTTCCAGTTTGCGTGCTGGAGAATCGATCGTGGATGTGTTTTAGCATCGTAATAAATTTCACGAGGGGAAAAACCTGTCAAAAGCTTGCGGCTCATTTCTGAATGGAGGTGCGAAAGTTTGCACACCCTTAGATACAACAAGATACAGATGTTTATTCCTACAGGGTCACAGATGTTCGTTAACAAAGCAAAAATGGTGTCTGAGAAATGTATAGATACAAGGCAAACGTAAGTGAAATCAAATTGTTGTTATTATTATTCTGTACTATTAGGCAAAGACGATCATGCTATACCAATTTCTACCACATGGTGGCGACAAGGCAACAGTGATATTGCCTTTGTAGGAACCACAAACTATGGTTAAAAAAAAAGCTGACAAACTGCAGATATTAATTATAAAACTGTTCCTGGAAACAATTTCATTTTCCACAAATCAGAAAAAAATAATGTGGGAATGTGTACTAATTTACATTTTTCACACCACCATTCAGGAAACAAAGACGGGAAGTATGGCTTAATTGTTGTACTTATTTTGTTTGTCTAATTAATGTACTGTTTTTTTCATATAGTTGTACTTTTTTATACTTCTCAACTTAAAATTATATATATAATATATATATATATATATATATATATATATATATATATATATATATATATATATATATATATATATATTCCTCTTAAATATTTTTATGTACGTACTGTACATAGTACAGCGCCATTGGTCCTTTCGGTCACGTGAGCAAAATGGCGGCGTCTCAAAATGGCGGCGGCTCCGACCCAAAGAACGAAGCAAAGCGACTCAAAACTGATGGAAACGATGCTGAAAATGATGGCGAGCACACGGCAGAGAGGTCCATTTCGGCCTTTGAAGTGGGACGGATCCTCCGCGAATCTGCCAGAGAGAAAAACATTTTCGTACACGGAAAGGTACAAAGTGAGAAGTCGCGAGAAATCTGTTAGCTAACGATACTCTCGGGTTGCATCTCAACCGGCTGTTCGGCCCCTTTATTAGTGCACTACTTCGTGCTTGAATTTAGCCCTTCACAGTGCGCTATATCTCTGATAATGAGCCGTTTACGATTCAGCCGATTTTAGAATGAAGTTTCAGGATTTTTTTTTTTTTACATTTTCAATTGGGTTACATTTATGCTGTATTTATTTTAAGTTTTTCAGATGCAAAGATCTCTAGACTTTTGAATTAAGCCAAACTCTAAGGAATATTGTTTTTATTGAATGCAAAACAGGCTTTCCCCTCACTTCTCCCACTTTCTATTTTTTCCCTTATACAAGTCAAGATGAGTTATTTTTATTTTTCGATTTAGTTTCCTTTTTTCACCACCTGTACGTCCTTGCTTCTCTTTAGCTCGATGACCAGGAGGCCGTTATCATCCTGGAGAAAACACCCATCACACAAGATGTCCTTCAGGAGATGTTGAAGAGCAGCACGCAGATGCTGGAGATGAGGAACGACATCTACAGCACTTACCAGCTCCGACCACCACCGCACCTCAACGGTAAGAAACCTAGATATCGGCAGACAGACACGCACCCGTCCGACTCCGTGTAAACTCGGGACCGGATCTGAATTCGAGCTTTTTACGACGTATTTTCCGCTGTAAATGTGTGCCATGACGTAGATCTTGCGTAAGATAAAACAGCGGATGGTTTTGAATTGATTCTGTCTCACCTGCAGGAATTAAGACCACTGTGATCTGCCCAGCAACGGAGAAACACGTGAAGAAGTATCTGCGTCAGGAAACGTTCCTCGTCGAGGAGACTGAGGAAGACTATCAGTCCATCACACTTCCGTACATAAACAGCCAGAGCTTCAGTTTGCAGGTAGGTCTCGTCCGTGTACCACTCCTTGCTTATGTAAGGTCCGGCTTGCCTCGCCTTTTCAGCTCTTGAAAATGTTTTGTGTTTGGATGCATGGCCCACCATTGAGCTTGTAACCTCCCGAGACACTCCTCCTACTTGATGTGAAAGTCCTGAGTTACATATTTTGTTGTTGAGTCACGGACGAGCGTTATTTAGCGTAAGGACTGTGTTTTATAACGTGGACGGCGATAAAGACACGCTTGGTTTTCTCCTGCAGTGGGTTTACAACATCTTGGAAAAGAAAGCAGAGGCCGATCGGATCGTTTTCGAAGATCCAGACCCGCGAGTCGGGTTCGTCCTGCTGCCAGATTTCAAATGGGACCAGAAGCAGGTTTGTGAACGTCTGAACATCAAAATGATTATTCTGCTAAATATCGACTCCATGATTATATCACAACAAAATAGTTCTATTGTACGTTATCATTTTAAATGGAGGTGTTCTGCGTAAGTTAAAGTCCAAACCCGGAATGACGTTTTCCGTAATACTTTATGTACAAACCCGGCATAAACTGTGAATCACGAACATCCTGGCTGTATTACTGTCCGAGCTTGACCACGTATCTTGGGGCGTTATCGCGTCACCTGATCACCGAACAGTGTAGCCGATGGCACGGTTAACGTTAAAGAGGGTCGTTTGGTGAAACAGGAGAAATTTAATATCGGGATTCAGTTGTGAAGCTTTGTTCCCGCCGTTTCAGCTCGACGACCTGTACCTGATCGCGATCGTACATCGGAAGGACGTAAAGAGTTTGAGAGATCTCACGCCTGATCATCTTCCTTTACTGAGAAACGTCCGTGAGAAAGGACTGGTAAGTGCGAAAGACTTAATATGCAGTAAATAAATAAATAAAAGATCATGATGATGAATTTTACTTTCTTTAGGTTAAATGTTAAGCGAGTATTTTTTTATTATTTTTTGAGCTTGGCTTATGTTGATCTGCAGGAAGGGGAAAAAACCCACACGTGTGTGTGTGGGTGTGTGTGTTTTTTGGTTATGAATTTACTCTCCGTGTTGTGGAATGCGGCTCTCACTCGTGGTAAGAAAATGTTTGAAATGCACCCTGACTCCTAACAGGAGGCCATCATGAAGCGCTACAGCGTCCCGGCGTCTAAACTGCGAGTCATGCTGCACTACCAGCCGTCCTACTACCACCTCCACGTGCACTTCATTTCACTGGATTACGAAGCTCCGGGGTGCGGCGTGGAGAGAGCGCACCTGCTCGCCGACGTCATCCAGAACCTGCAGGAGGAACCCGAGTACTACCGCAAACACACGCTGACCTTCCCGATACGGGCGGACGACACGCTGCTGACCAAGTTCAAAGAAGCAGGGAGAGTCTAGACTATTCCGTGTTTTAAAACGTGTGCGTGAATGTGGTGTGAAGAGCGATTACTGTAAGCCTGACAGAGTCTCCGATTTGTCTCGATCTTGTATTTCCACACATGTATTTAATGTAACCTTTTATGTATGTGTGTGTGTTTTTTTTATTTTTTTTTTTATTTTTTATATTAAACCCAAAAAATAAAATATTTCATCATCATTAACAGTGCTGTGCTCTGAGACTTCAAACACAATCGCGTTGGTTTGGTGGATGAACACTGCTTTTTAAATGGAACGTATTCATAATAACCGATGATTTATTTATTTTTTTTCTTTCCATCTTCTGTATGATTTTGTTCTTCCCTGTATTTTTTTTTTCCTCAGGCCGGCTTCAACCGGATCCCTAGATAGAAAGAAAACAGCTTTGTAGTGTCTGGTAGTTTTATCGGTCTTTTAGCACAGGGTGGTATTCCCCGTGGTAGCACGCTGTGAAAATTCATTTAGTTGCAAAGCCGAGGGGCCTCTGTAAAAGTCGTGGCCTCTTTTGAGAAGATTTAGTTAAAACCTTTTACACACACACTCAAAAAAACTCTTAACAGCTCCATAAAATGAAGAAAAACCGTTATGAATCTGATTTCTAGTATAATCAGATAATAGCGTGTGTTTTAGCGTATCTTTGTGTTTGAGTGTGATTTGGAAAATGATTATAATTATAATACGTTGTAGTTGTTTTTCTGGGCAGTTGATAAACATTTTCAGTCCTGTACTGTAGTGCGATGACGGTTCTGGTTAGATTTATTCATTTCCCCAGCAGTTTTTACTCGTCGCGTCCTGTTTTCTGGCTGACGAGTACAGTACGAGTGTTTCGTTCGATGGGCATCGATGGGCATCGGCTATCGGGGATTGTTTCCTGTGACGCATGGCAGCTGGGATAATTATGGCATTGTCCTTGAAGCATTTTAGCTATTTAGTTTCTAATCCAGTCCACTTTTACTTCATTTCCACTTGGGATATGGCATAAGTAGAGAGCACGGTGGTTTAGTGGTTCGCACGTACGCCTCAAGAGTTGAGGGTTCGATTCCCGCCGCAGCCCAGTGTGGGCGGAGTTTGCATGTTCTCCCCGTGCTGCGGGGGTTTCCTCCGGGTACTCCGGTTTCCTCCCCCAGTCCAAAGACATGCATGGTAGGCTGATTGGCGTGTCTAAAGTGTCCGTAGTGTATGAATGGGTGTGTGTGCCCTGCAATGGATTGGCACCCTGTCCAGGGTGTACCCCGCCTTGTGCCCGATGCTCCCTGGGATAGGCTCCAGGTTTCCCATGACCCTGTAGGATAAGCAGTATAGAAAATGGATGGATAATACATTACTTAGAACTGGTATTTATTTATTTACTGTCGATTTTTCAAACACGGTTCCCCACTTTTTTTTTTCCTTTTTTAACAAAATGATCACCTAATTGCCCTTTCACAATGATTTGACCTGACTGTGATTTATTTTTTTCTTCTCGGTTCAGTTGTAACTGTCCAGGTAGAAAATAACCTCATTTAGTGCTTAATTTTCTCCACAAGATGGCTGCTCATAATTCTATACTTCAGTCGTCTGGATTGTGTCCAGGTTCTTGTAGTTTCACTCCTGTCAGTATTATAAGCTGTTTCGTGCAGATTCATGACATATACTCCCAATTAAGATACAACACTATGGAATGTGGAAAAGTTTTTAAGTGGAGTAAATACTTATGCGAGGCACTGTATGTAGTACTTTGTCTATAACCGATTTTATTTTGGTAGCTGTATGGAATTTTCTAACACTCTGAGAGCATGGACATGAGAGAGGGTTCAGAGAATAAAGGCAAGTGTGATTTAAGGATTGCTTTGTGAAGTTTTAGGCCCCTCGAGGGTAAAATCCAAGCACTGGGGAGGCTCTTTGGAGGTTTTTTTTTTTATTATTTTTTTTTCATCAGATGTGTGAGGGTAAGGTCGGGAAAGAAAGAAAAAAAAAAGAGAAGTCGTCCAAGAACACCCTAAAACAGGACAATTTAATTTTCAGTCATATCAGGGTACCATAATGGTATGTAATTGTGTTTTGTTTTTGTTTTTTTTTTGCTGATTTGTAAGATAATGTATGCATCTAAAATGTTTTGAACCACTTTTCCTCTTTGTCAACTGTGGCATGTGCCTGGGATTAGGGCATTTCAATGCGGATTATGTTTTTCGTGGCACCCCGATGGTGTTTTGCTGGACGGAGAAGTGGACGGAAGTTTCATCTTGCCTCTCGCATTTTGTTTTAACGCTTTTAAAAGTAGTTCATTAATAGTGCTTTGGTAGATTTGCTGCTAACCTCTGTGTGAGTGGAGGTAAGTTATGTTTTGTTTTTTTTATATTTATATCGTTGGCGAATTTTTCCACTGTATCTCACTAATCACGCTGGTTGCTGATGTTAAGTGACTGGTAGGATCTCGGCAATGGATATGATTAAAACAAGAGTTCTGTTGATTCAGACTCTTGGACGTATGGTTCATCCCATCAGAGTAAAGTAATCTCACTTTAGCTTGTGTAGAGTAGCTTATAACTGGTTTTTATTCATTTGTTGCATAAGATCTAGTTCCAAATACAGGACTATCGAATCATGGCAGAATGCAGCTACCTCTTTTTCCATGTTCAAAAGTTTTGCTTTCTTTTTATCCCCCCCCTCCCCCCAACGAAGGAATGTTGCAGTTCATCCGTAAGGAGGTTCATAATCACCTAACGGAACGCAGGATTCGGCGGACACGGCTCGTGACCAAGGACGGCCATTGTAACATTGAATTTGGCAATGTTGCGTATCATAGCCATTTTGCTTACCTGATGGACTTTTGGACCACCTTTGTTGAGATCCGTTGGCGTTTTGTTATACTTTCTTTTGTCGCTGCGTTCACTGGGAGCTGGTTCGTCTTCGGTCTGCTGTGGTACTTCATTGCAAAAAGCAACGGGGACCTGGAGGAAAAGAACGTTCATGATGGCCATTTAAAGTGCATCGAAAACATAAACGGTCTCACAAGTGCCTTTCTTTATTCCTTAGAGACACAGACGACCATTGGATACGGCGGACGAGCTTTGACGGGTCACTGTGCCGAGACGGTAGCCCTTCTCGTCGTCCAGTCTCTAATGGGTGCCATTATAAACTGCTTCATGTGCGGCCTGATTCTGGCCAAAATCTCCCTCCCGAAAAATCGAGCCAAGACCGTAACCTTTAGTGACACGGCTGTGATCTGTATGAAAAACGAAAGCCTGTGCTTGCAGATCAGAGTCGCCAATCTTCGGAAGACGCTGCTCATAGGCAGCCGTATTTACGGCAAGCTCTTGAAAACCAGTGTCACTCTGGAAGGAGAGCCCATCATCCTGGACCAGGTCAATGTTGACTTCCTGGTAGACGCTGGCAAGGACAACCTCTTCTTCGTCTGTCCGCTGACGCTGTACCATGTAATTGACAGTTCTAGTCCTTTTTCAGAGATGACTGCTGATACAGTTCAGCAGCAGGACATTGAGCTGGTGGTCTTCTTGGAGGGCATGGCTGAATCCACAAGTTCCTCATGCCAGGTTCGCACATCCTACATCCCATGTGAGATCCAGTGGGGTTACTGTTTCCTGCCCATCATCTCCCGAACCAAAGGGGGCAAATACCGTGTCGACTTCTCTAATTTCTCCAAAACCATTCCAGTACCCACGCCTCACTGCCCCAGCTGCTATCTAAATGACCTGAACAAAGATGTTGGACTTCACCAGTGTGGACAGCAAGGCATTGACAACCCTGGGTTTGAGGTAGTTACTACGGAAGATTTGGTGGACAACATGCAAATGTGACGTAGATACGCTCCATGGAGAACATGGAGAACCCCCTGTCCTGCACATTTATGTGCCTTCCCAGCTCTAACACACCCGTTTCAGGAAGGGCTGTTCATTAGCTGATGAGTTGAACTGGGTGTGTTAGAGCAAGGAAAACGCTAAAATGTGCTGGACAGGAACCTCTCCAGGACCAGGGTTAGGGAACCGCAGTGTAGTTAGCAAATCTTGACACACAAAAATATATCTAACTAATCCACTGACTTTCCATTGTAACTTAATGTTAAAAATGTTGGATTTCAAACCATTTTCTTTAACGTTAAAGACTTACAGGTGCCCCAAATCACACTTTTTGAAGGTTGTGTATTTTCCTAATTAAATGTTTCAGTTGTCTATACTTAAAAAGTTACTTCCTTGAAATGGATTTTATATTCAGTGTTTTACTTCTTGGCTTTTTTTTTTTTTGGCAAGTAACTGTGGCTCGTTTTGACTCGGATCAGCTGCAAATCAACATGAATGCCACTTCACTGAAAGTTTTCTCCCACTTGATCATTACTAGTGGGAAAATTGCCTTCAAATATAATTGTTTAAGTGGAAACCGTCCTATTTTAACTGCGAATAAATTCCCGTGATGGAGAAACATGAAGTCGTTGACGTGGCTTCAGAGACTTTCAGTCATTAGGGCAGGAATAGTAAAGCAAACAAACAAAAAGACACACATTCATTCTAAAATAAATTTGCAAAAAAGATGTATGGTCTTTATTGTGCATGTATAGGATTTTTCCAGACTTATTTCCAGAATATTTCTCTTTTATATGTGAAATTCCATTTCCTGGAAATCCCACCCTAGACCTTTTCACGTGGCTAGAAAAGGGAGCAGGTCGGGTTATCTGTTTGGCGGCATCTAAGCAGTTTTAGAAATGTCTCCATCTTGTGAGCGTCCTTTTTGAAGCAGGACAACACGGCGTAGTCCCTCAGCACGTGCTCTGCCATGGCAGGAGCAACGATGTGGCGCAACACACTCTCGTTATTTTCCAGCTCCGCACTTCCTTCATCCAGCATCTGTGCACACAAGTGAAACGGTTAAAGAATGCAGAACTTCAGCTGCTTTGGGTTACATTCGATCAAAGGGTGCTTTGGGACCTCAGGGAAAACATCCCCAGGTTCCTTGAACGTACCTTACTCATAAGGACAAGCACTCCTTGCTTAAGGTTCATCAGCTTGGTTGACATCCACCTGGTCTTGCTGATTAGGGAGCTGGGGACGTTGTCGTACATGTCGAGAGAATCCTGCAGGTCGGCCAGGGGCTCGATCCAGACCTGAACCAGTATCGAGATCGAATGGAGGAGCCATTTGTCCTGCAACAATGAAAAGCCCACAGATTTTCTCAGCAAGTCCATTAAAACATCTTTAACGCCGTCTGATAACTCACGTCTCTCATAGACGGGTTACTAAAAAAAACAAACAATGCAGAACTCTTTGTAAAATAGTGGAACTTACCGAAATTTGTTGAATTTCGAGTTTGGATATAGGGACACGAACAAGATTGGACGTGCAAGAGTTGCCTCCGTGGACTTGATGAGCGGGTATCGATAAAGGAATGAACATCTCCTCCTGTAAATCATCAGTAAGCTGTTGATACTTGATACACATTTAGCAAAGGCAGAATGCAACCTGAGCATAGATCTGAACAGGTGAGATTTAAGGGCCTTGCATAAGAGTCTGGCTCTTTGGCAGTCCTGGGATTTGAAATCAAAACCCTCGGAGTCTGATCACCAACACAGAATCTAGCTTGTTTTTAGGTCCTAGTTAACCAATGGTCACCAGTCTGTCAGTATAAGTAATGATTCTTCTGAACATACAGTCGACAAATATGAGGTTCCTCAAGGTTCTGCACCGGGTCCTTTTCTGTTTTCAGTGTAACCATTGAGCTACGATTGTGCTTAACCAATTTTCTGATCTAAAATCTAATACATTTACTAATAAAAACATGCTAACTACATATGGGAGTGGGACAGTTTCTTGAATCGCACTCCCAGTCTTGCAAGGTTGACCACACTCGCCCGTTCCCACAGTTATTATTTTTGATTGCGTCTGCCCATGGTATTTTCTAACAAACTGAGCTAGTTCTATTTCCCAAAATATACACATAGTAGTATTTTGCACTAGCGTCACCCGGACCAGGATGAATCATTTACTAAGGATGAATAAATGAATATGGTACAGTGTATATACCTGTGCAAGGACCTAGTATACTCCTGTGTTAATCTACGTGGCCTTTATTATCCAGTAAAAACCTTCAGCATCTTCAACTCTTTGATGGGACCTGAGGGTCCTACGAGATCCCAGTCCCAAGGCGCACCTCTAACACGAACCTTATTGTAATCAGGAGGTAAATTAGCGGTGGAATCAAGCTCTTGGGATCGAGATCTTCCCGAGTTTTGGTTTATGTGAACAGCACGCAGAGCTGAACTTCCCCCTTAGCAAGGCTTCTTCACAGGGTTCTTTGAATTGAGTTTAGGGTTCAAGTTGAGCTTTCTCAAATGCTTCTACTTGGAACTTTCTTTGAAAAGGAAACACTCGAACTATTAAGGGTTATGAGAGAGGCAGTATTGAAGAACGTTTCGTAGAAATTTGATTAAAAAAAACATCACTTTCATAGCATATCATAACATAACGATAGCAGTAAGCTATTACGAAGCTCTGCCCACACAGAGCTCCTTCACATCCTAAATCTCAATTTAACCTGAGTGTATTTACTCACAAACAATGTCCTGGCCTCATCTGAGATGCGGTAGATGAGCTCAGCATGCTGGATGGCTCGATCCAGAAGTTTCTCTACAGAAATTGAGCATCGATCTGAACGATCTGAGCAGTCCAGATCTGAACCCAGTAATCCGTTTACAGCGCATAACAAGATCCCCATCCAAACCTGAAGAACTGCAGCACAGAGTCAAAAATACTATTACGGAAAGCTTGTTTCAGGTCTGATCTGCAGTGTTACGCAGTGTATGAAATGAAACACCCCGAAGATGATTGTTTTCCCATAACAGCACATCCTGAAGTGTTTTATTCCTTTTATACACCATTTTTTTTTTATATGTATATATGTTCAATCAAGCAACGTATAAACGTATCTAGATCTCATTCTGTATTAGGGAATGAAGATAAAGTAGAATAGGTACAGTACCTTTGGTCTTGTTCATGATTATAGAACGTGAGGAAGAGTTGAAAGTCGAGATTCGCCACCGTACCTGTTTTGTCGTGCGGCACCAGCGCCTTTTATACACCGTCTCCCCAATGAATAAAACCCAGAGGTTTTTAAATTCTAACGCAGGTAGTAAGGTGATAGCTTGAGTCACGGATCGTTTGGGTTGATGAGTTTATGCAGCGTCTTTGACAGAGGGACATGAATCCTGCAACATTATGCCAGCTGCTATTTAAAAAAAAACAAAACCCTTCAACCCCCCCCCCCCCCCCCCCCAAATAAATAAATAAATAAATAAATAAAATAAATCAAATAAGGTTTTAGCACCTAGTTAAATAAAGGTAAATATGAAATCAGGGTATAAATACTGACAGGTTATATTGGCAAAGAGGAGTGTCATGACCTGTGTTTCAAAATGGGTAAATTGTCTTAAATAATAAGAATGATGAAGTTTCTTGTTCACAGTTCTTTTGTTGATTATAATAGGAAACAATAGATAAATAAATAAAAATCGACACTCCTTTATAGTAAAAGAAACTATACTGATGCAGTATATTAATAATCAAGTCATTAGCTAGCCTACCGAGCAAGTGAAAGCACTAATGTCTTGGCTCAGAAACCCAGATAGGTCATTTTCTTTTCTTGGGTTTTAAAACTATTTATCCACAGGGCAATAATGCTAAAAAAGAAAATAAATATAAAAAATACACATAGCCCAAGAACGAAATCTGCTTTCTTTTTAATTTGGCATTTAATTAAAAGTGTTTCCTTAAAAAAAAAAAAAAATCAAGTCAATTGTTTTAAAGGTTTTTATCTTTGTTAAAAAAGTATTTATCTTTTTTATTTTGTTATTTTAATTGATGAATTTAATCATTTAATATATTAAATTGGGATTTGTGGGTTTTTTTTAGCTGCCTCTGCCTATTATTATTATTATTATTATTATTATTATTAAATTAATTTTTTTTAATTAGATTTTTAAAAAAAAATTTCCTGTTGTCTTTTATTTGATCCTTGTGCATTTATTCCTTGTTTAATTACTTTTTAATGTTTACTTTTATTACTTGATTTAATACAGCACTTTGAGCTACCACATGTGTGACAATCCTGGAACTTCAACTTCTTCTCCTTCTCCTCCTTCTCCTTCTCCTCCTTCTCCTTCTCCGTCGTCTCCTCCTCCTCCTCCCAGGTGCCTATCGATTTGTCCACGCCGGCTGACGATATCCAAGTAATCTCTGTTCACTTTTCACATTCCTGCTCCTTCTTACAGGAGTTATTCCTGGGCCTTCGCACCCGAACCCCAGGTTTCGATCTCTAGGTTGTAATTTAGTCGCCACCAGAATTATCCGGTGATTAGTTCGATTCTATCCAGTGATTAGTATTCTGTAAAATCTGACTGAAACCTGACACTAATAATTAAACTGTTAAGGTTCTTTGATCATAATGTTGTAAACCTCATCTGCGTAATCTTGACATCTCAGTCTTTTTTATTTATTTATTTTTCTTCCATGGCCTTTTTGTTTAGTTTTTTTTCTCGTTTTTCCGCACCAGCAAATGATTTCATAGATCTTCTGACATTTGCAGACAAATCTCCCTGGCTTCTCTTGTGACGATGGGAAATCTCCAGCTTACATTACACAAATATGACACATTCCCTTATCGCATCATAGGAAGAGCCACAGAAAGAAAGAAATTACTCGGAAAATATTTCTCTGTAGTTTTATTCAGCCACCAGATTGATTTTGGAGCAACGACGAAACCTTGCGGCACAGACGGAGGTCTGACGGTCCAAGAAGATCTGCTCGTGAAGCTCGTAAGCGCTTTATTCCCTTCATATAAAAACAACTCTCTCTATGGATGATGGTGTAGAAATGATACTTTTGGACATTCGACACTTTTTACTCTGTATGAATTCCAAGCCGTGGTAGATACGGTGTGTATGGATGAGATCTTTTGATGAAATCAGTCCTTTGTTTCTTATTCATGATGTGCTGTTACAGGTGGCTTTCCACTGCACAGGTGAAGAGAGGTGCGTGTAGGTGACTTAAGAGATTAGGTTTCGCTGTTCGTCTGACCTTTTGGGTTAAGTTTGTCGTCTGACGTAAGTAAGGATTTACACTGAAATAATCAAATCAGCATAATATGTGACTCGTCCACACACGGAATGATTTTAATAAATGTCAAGGAATAGATTAGAAAAAATATGAACGTTTTACAGGGAAGGTGCTATGTATTTTATATATATATAGTCATTTTGACATTTCATCTTCCCCTCTCTCGAATCCGTCCTTCTTCTCTAATCTGTCAATAATCCTACAGGTTACTAGTTAAAAAAATAAAAAAGCCTATTATTGCATCATATGATAAAACCCTCCTGCACCCTCCAGTGTTTTTGATCGATATATTAGTGAAATCCTTTCCTTGATCATCCAGTGCCAAGGTTTCCTATGATTTCCTGTGATCTTCCAGGTATTATTATTATTTTTTCTTTCCTTTTTTGTTATTTCTAAATTTATTGAGCGCTGATTTTGACGTAACGAATGGAATCCTTACTCTGATCAAATGTTCGTCTTGTAGCACTTGATACGTTTCGTTTGGAATCCCACGTCACCCATATTTAAGGAATAACAAACGATGGACCACGCTGCTATGTGAAAATAATAAACGAAGGGGTGGGGTGTTTATACGGCTGGGCCAATCACAGAGTATTATTTTCGTATAATGGCACAGTGTGAACCGAGTTATTCCACTTGTAATGCAGAGATTCGCTAAGCAGGTGTACGTACTTCCGCTTGAAGTGCAAGAAATTATTTTACGGAAATATGAGGAATTTTAAACTCGCACAAACCGCAAAAAGCGACACCGGTGCGTCTGCTAAAGCTCGTGAACATTACTGATTGTGTAAATGCGTACGTTTACTTTTATAGGCTCGCAATTAGAATAAACAGATTGACAACTCATAACCTTGACACCTTTCATGTAATGCCATTTAATATAAATGTAAATTATACTGGAGAGTCGAATTAGTTGCGTTACTTATGGCACTTTGCTCAACTTGGATTGGTCCAAGTTGGGTTCGAGTTCTTTTACCGAGTTCTTTTAGAACATACTGTAACCTAGCCCGGAGCAGGTTAGCCATGGAGCCTAAGTGACTATGGCGATGAACACTGGTAAAAGCCGAGCCACTTTCATGGTCCCTAAAACAAAGGGTCGGGACAAACTAAACTGAAACATACATACTTGGCTAGCCACCTGAACCAGCTTCATGATACAGGCCCCTAGTGAATGAGCTGATACTGTAGGAATGAGTGCATTAATATAAGCCTGTTGTTTACGTTTTACAGCTCGGAGTACTGTCCAAGCCGTGCTATTATACCTAAATAACACACTCCTACTACTGCAGTCGGATTTGCGGATTCAACCGCGCTGTGGTATAAATTCATTTACACGACGGCTGCTAAGATACGATGAAAGTGAGGTGGTGAAGTTGCTTTGTAAATAACTGTTCCTGTTTTGATCTCTCTTCGCAGCCTCACACTCAGCTGACAGCTGTAATAATAGAGACTCTGCGATGTACACGCTCCGGCTGCTTCGCTCAATCCACTTACACCAAGAAAATCACATCGCCATCGGTAAGTCTCGGGCCGATTTTGTTTCCAAGAGCAAGGCCCTTTGTGTTTAAACCCAAAACACGCACCATTGTTATGTATTTGAAATAGTCTTCGTTATGCAGAGTGCCAATAATTTTACAGTCGACCGTGCGCCATACTACAAAACCCTCACTGTTCATTCATTCGTTCGTTCGTTCGTTCCCTCCTCGGTGGAATACACACTAGATGGCAGTAAAAGTCCACGGCATTTTATTTCATTATATAATTTATATCAGTGGTGTTTATTTCAGTATTTTGATGGAGGCCATCAGCCGATTTGCTCATCTGCCGTTCCTCACCTTTTAAAAAGAAAACAACAAAAACCTCTTTATTAAATGAAGTCGTTTTTATTTCACCGCAATTCAGAGAAAATTGAGCGAATATGTGCGGTGTGTAGAGAGCAAAAGATTTTTTTTTTTCTTCTTCTTTCTGCTCAGACAAGAAGCGAAAGTTGCCATACGGTCATAAAATGAACATAGACGTGCGACGTGTCGATCAGCCCCCCTCCCATCCCTCACCCCCACCCCACGACCCTAGCTGCCTCCTTCAGTGCGTGTAAATCAGAATCGTACACGTTAAGAGATTGAGATTTACATCATGTCCTGTAGAGTATTTATTTATTTATTTTTTTTATGGCTTTGCATTAACGGCTCAGTTTCATTCAGTCCTGCTCTCTGTGCCGAGATAATTTCCCCAGTGATGTCTCAAATTCAAGCGAGGCCTCCATTTAGATTAGATTTACGACTCTGGAAGTAGCTCTGGTATATATATATTTTTTAATAATTTAGTCATTTTTATCAAGATGGCGTTCATTTAAAAGTGGGCCAAAAATGAATTTTTTTGTGCAAAATGTCTGAAACTACGACAGTTTTTTTTTTTTCTTACATTGAATGTGAACGCATGTGTAAAATCGTTTTTTTTTTTTTTTCTCCTGTGTAGACCTGTTTGAATTAATGAAGGCACATAATACAGTTCCATTACAGCATCTTGTTGTTTCAGGGACAAAAAAAAAAAAAAAATGTTAACTTCTCTCAAATAGGTGCTTTGGGTAAATATTGAACTTTTGAGAGCCCTCTCTTCTATTGATGACATCTTCACACGTGCCATAAGATTGCAGAAAAGTCAGTGCAAGCAACACTTCCTGGTCATGTGACATGGCGTTTGATTTTTACCATGTCAAAGTTAAACACACTTTTTTTTTTTCCAGTTACATGGGAAAACGGTAAATTCATATTATTGCCGGTTATCAAAAAATTGGAGATAAGTGAATTATTGTAATATGGCAACACAGTGCAGTAAAGGGTTAACAAGATTTTCTAACAGATATCATCACTTCGGCTTTACTTAAGCAAGACCTGTAATGAAGAGGTAGAACATATAATCCATAAATTGATTTGGTTAATATGTTGTAGGTAGAAATGTACCGTCTAAGAATGCTAACTAGCGTGTGAATGTGCTCTTATTTAAAAAAAAAAATTAAAAAAAAATAATAATAAAAAAAATCACGTCACAGCATCCTGGCATTTAAATGTTAGCTGATCTAGTGCCAGCTGGCTAATAGTGACCTTGTCCATTTGAATGTCAGACGCGAGTAATTCACGGCAGAACGACTCCAAGAGGCTGGAAATATTCACATAGAGTAGAGTCAACGTCTCTTCGTCACAGTGCATCATGAAGTGTAACCACATAACTACATGGAATAACCACATGGAAATAAACGCGAACAACTCCTCCGCATCGTTAGACAATCGAATATTTACAAAACTAAAGACAACGTCAAAGAGTTCCACCCGTCATCGCGACATCTCCCGTGTAGAAGCCGAGGCGCGGCTTTGTTGTCGTGTCGCTTCTGTTAACAAGCTCATCAAAAATCGACACCATGTCATGAGCGCTGCGTAAAACCCAGTCTGATGTCTTCTTTTAGACGACAATGCTTCAACACGCTTTAATGAAGAAGGCTTTTTCCTTCTCCCCCCCCCCCCCCACCCCCCACACATTTTTTTTCTCCTTCATAAGCCATCTTCTGATGGTGTTTTTGAAAGTGTAAATGAAAAGAACTGAACTTCAATAGACAGACGTACAGAAATCCCACCCCAATCTCGTATCCTCGTTATTCCGTAGCGGTGTAATGGTTTTAATAAGCCGAGCTACTGAAAACCTTTTTATGATGCGGGGAGTTTTTATAGAAAAAAGAAAAAAAAAACACACACTTTTTTTTTTTTTTAATTAAATCTCCCAGCTCTCCACTCGTGTCTCAATGCAAGTTTGTCTGAGAGGCTTCGCTTTTATAAGATTAGGATATTTATGCTAATCAGGCTAGCGCTATTATACACGTTCCATAATGTGACAAAAATGTGCAGGAAGCTAATGTCTTAAATTGGTTGTGAATAGCAAGCAAGCTCTGGCGCTGTAATTTGATGAAAATGTTACAGAAATTATATCAATAATAATAATAAAGGTAACACTGTACGGTTCAGTAATAAACTATTTATAGCACTATATTTAACGATTATTATAATATCCGTTAATGATCCTATAAAGTGAATTGATATGGAAGTTTCATTAATGAATGCGTTAAAGTTTGGTAATAAACTATTTCTTAACAAGCTGCATGTTTATTAATGCAACGTAATGTATTAATATTTCATTATGAAGAAGAAAAAAAAACTAGCGTGTTTATTGTTTCTATAGTAACAACTTACCCAGACCCATGTAACTGCTGATAGTAAGTTTTCAGTATGTTTATTTAATGTTTATGGAAGGAGTCTCCAGCGTTAGCACTTTGTAACTGTCACGGGTAACGCCGTCATTTTTCCGACATCGGGAAGAGTTTTACTCTTTACTTTGCGCTTTAAGTTGAATTCAATCGTTGACGATTGGATATGAAACGCTAAGAATCAAACGTAAGTGGAATAAAACGCTGTTATAGGAAAATAATCCTCTTCGGTGCGTGGTCACAGTTACCCGGCTTCATCGCACCACCTCGTCGTTTATTATTTCCCCGTAACGGCGCGTCGTGATGAGTTTTATTCCTTTGAAACGAAACGAAAAAGAGCTTGCCTAGACAAAAGATGATTTCGAACGGAAGGACTTTGAAGGTCATGCGGTATTTCTGATTGCTCAGCGATCGCTCGGATCGTTTACAGCGCAGCGTTTCACCGGCACCAAATGATTCGTTCGTTTTACGAGCTGATTCATATTTCACGCTGGATGAAACAGTTACCGGTTGTCCCGGGAAATTTCTCCCATTCCGCAGGCTCTTCTTTATGAGCAGGTCTTCCTTATTATGAACAGGGGATGCAGGGTAAGGTTGGGCGATATGGGCTTTTATGGACTTAAAACTATATCACAAAGAATATAACGATATCGGTGACGATAGATATATACCGTTCACCACTGTTTTTCGCCACAAGTGATGTGGCTGTATGCAGTCTTGAGAGCCTCAGAGACACAAACTTTGATTAGTATTTTGGTCTTGTTTCCAGTCCGAATATATCTAAAAAAAAAAATTCTTAGATCAGGAAGCGTTTATTAGATAAGACAAATTACGTGAGATATTATATCTTGTTTTCTGAAAAGTTGAGTTTCTGAACTTAAAACAAGCAAAATGATCTGCTAATGAGGTAAGGAAGATAATCTTATTCAAATGGAAAACAAGATTATTTTTCTGACCTCGTCGGCGGATAATTTTGCTAGTAAATGAAACGAGACGTAAATATTAAGTAAGAAAAGCATTTTTCAGTGCAGTAAAGATTCTGCATGTGAAGCTCACGTTTGCTCAGTGTGCGTGCAGAAAATACACCGACGCTAAGAGAGAAAGAGTAAGCTTCCCAATGGCAATGTGTAGCCAATGGCTAAAGCAAGACATGTTCAGAGTGACTGCTTTTACTATATAAGCTCCACTGTCTGTTGTCAGGCACACCTGTTTCTCCTCGTCTAAATCCCATTTTTGAATGGGAATCGCAATCTGTTCTACCCGTGTGGTCATTTGGGGGAAAAAAAAAAGATTTATCTGGACACAACAGCTGTTCAAACTCGTTACGTAGTGGACCATGAGGCTAACATATGGCTCAGTCACTCGGCTACTCCACATGTCTGTACTGGAGGTATAAAACTCCACTGTAGACAGAGTTGTTTGTAACCTACCAAAGCGAAACACTTCCTCGAAGACATGTTGATATCTTGCCTCCAGTTCATGGATCGTTCTCCTGAATATTTACTTCTTGACAGTAGGGAACGGCAACATGTCTTTTGCCAAATGAAACGCCACCGCCTCTCGATTCGGCCCATCGTTTACTTCGCTTCCTTCTCATACGGAATGCAATTAGCAAGTAGGAATTTTCTTAACTTTAGGCCTGCTTGACATCGGTGTCTCGGTCTCCTCGCGCATCGTCAGACTTTCTCCATACTCGGGTTTGTGTTTCAGATGGTGGGACAAACTGGAAGTGTTTCCACCCTTGTAACGGTCTTTGCAGCACATCTGATTTTCTGTAAACGAGCCAGTTCCAGATTGTAGAGGTAGCTCCTCGTTGAGCTGCGAATGGGTCGCTGACCGTCGCACGCAGAAATACGTCTAATTCTTATTATGAGGAGAATTTCTTCCTGTATATCGCAAACGATAAGATACCGCCCATCCCTAATGCAGAGCACTATTGAGTTTCTGTCCATTTATAATTTACCTGTCCTGTGCTTGCTTTTTGTTGTCGTTGTTAAAAACCAGTCGACTCGGGACAAAATGGCGAGCCATCTCTCCTCGCACCGCTGTGATAATTTCTCCAGATCCGAAACAGTGGCAGAGGTTTCACTGATTTTCTCAAGGGGTGCGATTTAGAATTTCGGACAGTAGTGTGCATGGATTTGTCTGATTATTGTGAATAAATTTGACTATTGTGTTTTATTTTTTAAGTGGAGTTGCTGCAGTGAGTCGTTTATCTCCTGAACCTTTGTCATTCTTCTTCTTCTCGGTCCAGCAGTGTATCCTTTGATTTTTCCGTAAACACCATCGAGCTCCGAGCGTGTCAGTCATCATTTGAAGCACTGTGGGAGATCTATGAGGTGCCATGCCGACCTTTAAAACAGAGGTTGGACAAGTTGGTCACTGAGAACTTGAAACCCTGACATTTTTAGGTGCTTAGTCTCAGTGGGCTGTCAATAAACTCCAGCCACAACGGAGTGCGGGAATAAAGCTTACTTAAAATCTTTAATAAGCAACATTTTCTGTAGAGGAAACTGTGGAAATTATGTACAAGCATAATAATAATAATAATAATAATAATAATAATAATAATAATAATTAAAGCTGCAAGCAGCATTTTCGGGGCCAAGCACCCTCACAAACACGCTACAATTGTTGCATAAGGAATAGCAGGAAAGCAGAGCCATAACTATAGGCAAAGGGATTCAAGAATGATTTGTAGTTTCACGCATTTGCCAGTCCATTATAGGAGGGCGGTTTGGAATATCAGAGTTCCTTTGTTAACTTTTGTTTAGACAGGTCTCAAGATGATGTGTGCCAAATTTGGTGAATATTGGACAAAATTTGGAGCAGGAGTAGCAAAAATGGCACTTGGAAGGAACAGTTTTTGGCATGTTATTGTAACTTTTGACCAGTAAGTGGTGCTGTCATGAAATTTGATGATTTTTGAGTGTAATTCGTCGGAGGAGTAGCGACAACACTGATTAGTTTCAAGTATTTTTACATGTCGTTGTAAATTTTGACCTGTAGGTAGCACTGTCGTGAAATATTTTGTGTAGCCTCAGGTCATAGTCCCGAAGACACGTACCAAATTTCATGACAACACAGTACGTAAAGTCATTAACGAGACAGCGTCGCGTCCTGATTGGTGACTTCACTGGCGGATTTGTTTTTAAACAAAATCCAAGATCTGGTTAGGTGGAAATTGACTTCATTGTGTCATTGAACGCAGCATGATGCAAGGAAACTAGAGACACTATATTGCATTGAAATTTTGCCCACACGGTTCAAAAGGTACGGGTATAAACGTTCTTTGAAATTTGGCCAAAATTTGACCTGTTGGTGGCACTAGAGCTTTGGGAGCTTGAGGCCTAGGTTTGGTGTATTCGTAGCTGAATGTGTTCTGAAGCTGTGCACCAAATTTGACAACTTTTTACCACACGGTTCTATGGGTTGCCATAATAATAATAATAATAATAATAATAATAATAATAATAATAATAATCAGAATCTGTATTAAAAAAAAAAAACCTAGGTGCCTTGCAATTTTGGTGCTCAGCCCCTAATAATAATAATATTATTATTATTATTATTATTATTATTATTAATAATAATAACGTCATTTGCTGTGACTATCAGAGTAACATCATTATCTCTCTCACAGTTTTTGTCACAGTAGCGGTTTGTACGTTATAATCACTGCCAGCGTGTTTAATTGGTTGTCTGTATATAAATAAGGACTTGTCTCAGAATATCAAACACTCAACTGTTTATATTTGGCTTTAAGAAGTTTTCAGAAGGATGCGTAAAATGATTCTTTCGCTCCAATTTAAATGCAATTACGTTCCCCAAACAGCTCAAACCCCAAACCGCTCTGCGCTGACGACTTCATGCCTTATTTATGGACGTGTTTATTTGGATTCAATCAGCCTCGATGTGCAACGAACAGAAACGTTCTACTGACAATAACAAAGCGGAACGTTCTCTTAATTAGAACATTTACGACAATCATAAGCATCGCATCAATATTTTTCTCGCAATGCTGGAGAATTGAAGGCTTATGTCAGAACTTTTATGTGAAGTGACTTTTTAGAGCTTTTATGTGACTTTGGCTTAAAGAGAGACGAAGCTGAAATTCACACCGTGATTCGACTGATTTGAGATTTTCATTGTAATTGTTTGTCCTTTTCGTCGTGAAAACTGGAAGTGCGAGGGGAAGAAAAAAAAAAGTGCAAAGCGAGTAAAGGTGTGCGCAGGTTGTCAGGTTTGATTTATTAAGCGTAGCTCTTTCCCCGACCGCTGCTAACTCGTCAGGCCTGACAAAAAAGATGAGACTCATAGCTCACTGCGTCGTGATTGTTTCCAACCCCCACCCCCGTATGCAGTGCCTATCATCACAGTATCACGGTTTGAAGAATTTACCACACACCGGGATGCCATCCATCTCCGTGAGCTTCTCACCGTGATCTTCGGATACGGTTTGGTTGACGCGAGCCCCAGAACCATCGTTTTCATGTAGACCGGTGATCAGTCCTCTGGATAGTCACTCTCAGGATAGAAAGCAGCTTTCGCACTCCATCGAGCGTACTGAACTCTCACGGGGAAATGGTACCGATTCCATGCTGACCTGAAACATTAATGAAGCAGTGGTCTAAAGTGGCGTACAATGAGGAACAGCTGCTGCTTCCTCTTGTTCATGGTGTAGTAAGAATATTAAGCGCGGCGCATGTTTGTTACTAGATTAGCCAGGAGTAATCTGTATTGGTCAGTCACGCATGTAACGAATCGAGTGCCATAACTGCTACTGTATTTTCGACTTATTTCTGTAAGATTAACACAGAGAACCCTCTCTGGACATAATCCGTCTCGTAACACTGGAAAGGCCGTTCGTTCTCTTGCGTCAGCTCTCCATCGCTGTTGTCTCTCCTCAGGTATAAAGCAGTAATTAAAACCTCATTAGTTTGTATTTGAAGTGCATTGATGGTGATCTAATGAAGTGGTGGAGCTGTGATTAGGGCAGCGTCGGACAAAAACAGGGGAAGAACGCAGGCTCCGACGTGGTGGTGGATTACTAATTAAATGAAAGTGGAATTCTTTCATTCATTCGCTTGCACGACAGCGTACACGAGGCTTATGGATGTTGGTATCGGACGTTTATTTCCCCCAATTTAATCACGTCCCAATTTAATTTCCACCCAGCCAGTTCTCCTCTATGACCAGGATAGGTGAGGGCTAACGCAGACGTTTCAGACTACTAACTTGTGCAATTAACACGAAGGAAAGAGCTGTCCGCCTTCTTCCTCATACATGAGCTCACAGACACGCGTGATTGGCTAGTGCTGGTAATGACCTCCTTCCCACCCCGAGAGCAATTATGCTTCCTTGGCTCCTGGCCATGGATTCGCGATCTCCTGATGATAGGATGAACCCTTGGTTGGTTCTGCTAGCTGGGAGCCCGCAATTATGTCCCCCTTGGTTTCTCTGACAATATGCAAGTCTCTACTCCAAATAATTTCAGGCAGCATCCAGGACGTGATCCCTATGCTCACACAACTCGACGCCTTATCACCGTGCTGCTTGTATAATGTTCACTTTGGAACTGGTCAGTAATTTCCCAGGTCGTGTGGTAATGAGACAGGACCGAGAGCGATCGTGTTGGATTGTAATGAGCTCTGGGTTAAGGGGGAGAGCTTTTAGATTTAGGTGAGCGTGGTGCAGATGAAGCTATCAGATGGCCCCGGACGTGTTACGAGGCAACGAGAAGAAGCGGGGAAGAACGACGGAACGCGTTCAGTTCAGACCTCGTTATAGGTTCCGTCTCGCACGGCGATAAAATGCGCGCGAGTGATTTCCGAGCAAAGCTTTTCGTCTTTTTTTTCGTCCTGTGAGGCGGTACGTTATATCCGCAGCTGAGGTGTTTATGAAAATGAAAAGTTATCGAGGCTGTTTCAATTAGACTTTATTTGCATTGCGTTTCCCCCTGATTAAGCGTTTCTTTTCCTTTCCTGCTGCTTTTCCTGACAAACGAGAAGAGAAATGCGTTTTCTGCCAAACCGCTTTTCCCAGGAGACACTTCGGATAAATTTGGAACCGGGTGCTCTTGGGTACAGCGCTAATGAATGCTTTGCTTGTTTGATGTTACTGAGGATCAGGAGTTTTTCAAGCTGTTCTGTTGCCTTCAGAATGCAAGGCTCGGACAGCGATGGAGTTTGGAGGAGAATTTTGAAAATACGCTGTGAATGTGTTTGGCCAGCAGGGGGCTCACACCCCTCCCCATTTTCCAACACCCTGCTCAGCAGCAGCTAAACACAGAGTCACGATACTCTACACACAGAATCCCAACAGCGTCCTGACTCATCTTATAACAGACTTGCGGCGATTAAAATACTGATACTGAAAATGTCCGATAAGTCGTTTTCTATCCTGCCGGCGGCGTAGAATACCGTTGTCCTGCGAGAAAGGGTTCAATCCCGATTGGTTAAAAGATGTCGATTCGTTTTCTCTAACGGCAGCTCCGACAGTAGTGCAGCCACAAATCGCAATCGATACGCCCGTCCTACGCCGTTATCACTCGTACGTACGGCCACGTTAACGGATTCATAACGCGTGTACGTTTTCGGTAAGGAAGCGTTTAATTAACTCATGGAAGGAGTCTCCAGTGTCGGCGTAAAAGCTTTAACTTGAAGTATTCTGACGTCTTCAGGACAGAGTTGCTTCAGAGAAAGCTTTAGGGTTTCGCAGTAACATGACAAGCGGTGTACTATTTATTTTATTTTTTTTTTCCTTCTCACCTTATTAACGTCAAGAGAAAATAAGAGAGGCTGGTGAGGGAATGGCCATTTATTGCTGCTATAACGTAAGTAAGAACAGGTTGTAGCTTGTTTCGTGAACATTAAATGTAACTTTAATGAGAGAGAGAGAGTGTAGGTGTTATAGTTATGTCTCTGATCCTAATGCCGTACGTCAGCGCTGGCACTCGTCTGTCCAAACTCATCCATCAAACCCCGACACACACACACACACACTCACTGAAACCAGTTCCTACTCTGTAATTTCACGTTAATGCGTACGTGAGTGGAGAAATTTATCCAGGGGCGTTCATGCAGCACCGCTGTATACGTTACTGAAGATTTTATTCGGACTCGTTTCCGTCTCTCTCCCGTCATGAGTGAAATTTCCTTTCTCTCTCTTTTCATTTCAGAGTCAGAATAAAGCTCTTAACTTTGCAGCTCCATGCACCAGCCTTCTTTAACGAAAGAGACCTCGACACGTCGATCACGTGAACACTTTTACACGATTCGTCTATTTTTAAATGGGAATTTTTTTTTTTTTTTTTTTTTAAACATGATTCATTGATTCTCACCTGGGTTTTTTTTTCTCCATTTATTGTTACGTGATTTATTATTATTATTTACACATTTGTTTACTCAATATTGTTTACTCATGATTAATTGATTCTCACATGATTTTTACACTTGATTCTTGAAGTATTATTACATGATTATTTTTTTACATGATTATTTCCATGCACTTTTTTTTTTTACACACTTATATATATATATATATATATATATATATATATATATATATATATATATATATATATATATATATATATATTTTTTTTTTTGATATGTGATTTCTTTCTTTATTTTTTACACACGATTGTTTTTGTTGCAATTTTTCCGTAAGGGCCCCAGCTAGACAAACTTGTACGCTATGCCTAGCTTTTGCTCGAAATGTTCATTTGATCATACGTCACAAGTATGAACTCTGCTACGTCTACACCAGATTAACGCTGAAACTAATGAAACAAGCTAGTGATCTACGCTTTCTCGGCACGTGATGTATAGAATCGTATACCGGTCAAAAGTTTGAACGTGCCTGCTAGTCGGAGGTCTTCGTTTTTCCCGGCTGTTTGTTTGTCCGATCTAAACGTAAAGTAAGATCGTGTCGACGAGAAATAAATCAATCTGATCAGCCCACCGCTGTGAGAAACGCCTGGTGTATATAAAACGCTTTGTTATGAGTTTAGAATCGCAGCACGTGCTCCCAGATCCCTCGTCTAATTAGCCGTGCTGGAGTGTGTTGTGCGCCGCCTGTGTGTGTGTGTGAGAGAGACCGTCGCCTGCGCACCATGCGTGTTAATGAGACCGGAACGTTGCGTTGCTTATTGTCGTTCAGCCTTTTTATTACAGACATTGCTGTAATTAGTACTTGGCGTGGACGGACGTAACGGTCGCTTCGGCGTAAAGAAGTCATCTGCATCTAAATTCCCAAAGCTTTTGAACTATAACTTGTACAATTATATAACAGACTCACTTTCATCCTGTGATCTCAAACTATTTATGATCGGTTCCTGGAGAACCTTCGAGAGAAGGGAAAAAAAAGCAAAACACTGACTCTAGAGGTTCCAATGTGAATATTAGAACACGATTTTAACCACTGAGCTGCGATTTCCCATGTAATAGGTAGGTAATAAAACACTCCGGTTGCGTCTCAATCAGCTCAATCAGGGCAGCGATCAGGGAGTCGGCCATTTTAAGTTCTGTCTCAATCGCAAAATCGTGTTTCAGTGCACTCGAACGGTCGCTCCAAAAAATCCCACAGTGCTCGACAAAAACAACTGCGCATCGACGCTCACGATGTTCCCGTACTGGAAATGCCGCCATATTTTCTCAAGCCTCTCAGCTCTCAGAAACGTAAGCAGCCTGTTATCATTGTTGTAGCCCTCAAATGATTACTTACACTTAAAAAAAAAAACAAAACAAAACAAAAAAAAAACTTTATTTAACCTTCTAAACTATATATACGGTTTGTTCGAGATTTACGACTTTTAATGATTTAAAATAATCCACTAGCTAGCCTACGATGGTGCTTGAAGAACCATGACGGAAACCCGTGCGATTAAACTGACAAATTTGTATAGCATATGAAGCGTGTCAGAAAGATATCGGTCCTGCCTGGTGGTGATGAAGGCCAGTGGTGGTGTTTTACAACGCGAGTACGTAGGCATGTCTGAGGAAATGGAGTCATCGGTGTCCCAGTGTGTAGGAAACCAGGGTCCTTAGCATATCGATTCAGCACCGTAGGGAGCTGATTGAGACGCACCCTCTGTGTTGTGCTTTTACTGGGACGTAATCAATGACGTGGTGGTGTGATGAAGCAGAGCTACTGTTCCCATCCAGAAGTCGATCCGTTTCCTGTAACAGCATCTGGATAGTGTTTTATTCCAACTCGTACGGAAGCAATTTGTCAATGAGTCGCTCTGCTATGAGGTGAATACAGCATGAAGGTCAAGGTGTCACGCACGATCCCACTGATAATCCTGATGCAGGCCAGAAAAACCAGGTCTAATTATCGTTATTGATGTTCCTTCCGCTTTTTGATTGACTTCCCAGATATCAACTCATCCTTCGGCGCTCCAGCTCATCAAAAATAATTCATTATCCAGGCGCACTTTGTCTTTCCTTTTTCTCCTGATAAGCGAGGGTCGGTGTCCTCATAGGTTCTCGATCGGACACGTTTCCGAAGCGCGGATTTTTACGGTCGCTCGACGTCGCGTTACACGCAGACGCGACATTTGATTTGGAATCTGCACTCGGATTAAATCCATGTGTAAATCTTTGCGTATAAACATATCCACTGTGCAAACTCCACTCCTGGAACTATCTCGTACTTTCCCTCATTTGGCTCATTAAGATCTCGCTAATTAGCCGAGTCAGGTGGGATGAAGTGTGAAGCATCGAAGCTTTCCGGGACCGAGCGCTGAGCAGACCCACCTCGATATTCTTATTTCATGTAAACAACACGAGGCAACTCCGCCAGTCAAACCCGGCGATGCTGGATGTACCTGCTCCGCTCGAGTGACATTTGAACCCTGAACCTCGGCGTAAACGGGAAGAATTACGCAGGCTTGGTTCCTGAACATAGCATCTGATAGCACTTGCGTATTATCATACGAAGATGAGATATCCAAATGTCTGATTAAATCCTGCGTGCAAGCCACAAACCTTCAAAGGTCACTGTTGTTGTTGTTGTTGTTGTTGTTGTTGTTGTGTTTTTTTTTTGTGTGTGTGGGAAAACTCGCTCCACACTCGAATGTCGAAAACTAGAACTGAAGCCTCAAAAGAACAACCTTTGTATTTCCGCGTAGAAAAGCAATTCCTTATGCAAATGTCGGCTTCGGGTGCTGTATCGTTTTGAATGATTTTCATTTCCATCAATCATCATGAAGTTCGGAAAAAAACGCGGGCGTCCTTGTTCCTCGTTCTCTTCACGACTGTCCCATTTATTTTGGCAAAGAGTTGTCTGCTGTGAGTGCTATGGGATTGCAGATTAGCCTGTCATCATGCCGATACGTCTTCATCACTCGATACGAACACTACATCTCGTGACGGTACAATCAATCGATTATTAACTAAACGTTTGTTTACAAAAAAAAAAACAACGCTAATAACGCCGCATTGTGCGCTCCTCCGTAACCGTACCCGGTTTCTAGCTTGTACCTGCGTCAGGAACTCGATAAAACCCGAACGCGCCATGAAGTATCGCTTTTCTGACGCATCCTCACGAACGGCGTGGATATTTTATTGTTCTGGAAGGTTGCGTTTAAATCCCAGGAGTGTCTGAGAGTCAGTGTTGAGCCCTCGAGCAAAACTCTGAACTGCTTAGCCCGAGGCTTGTTGGATTGGATCTTCTGCTGTAAACACTTCAGATAAAAGAAAGCGATATATAATTCCGCTACGTCAATCACGGTTGCATAAAACATTTCTGAGAACGAAACCGATGCGTTCCGAGACGCCCCTCGGACGCTCGTCGTGACGACTGAAATAATTCATTCGTGATTGGCAGGGAAAAATAAATAAATAAAAAATGTCTAGGGTCACTTTCGAAAGCAGGAAATAATAACGGAAAAAGAAAAACAGCCGGATTTTGTGTAGTGCTCTTGTATTCGCACGTTTTTGGAAAGAGATAAAAATCACCGCTGTGTTGTAGAGAAAATAATCAACCAATCTCCTCTTCATCACACCACTCTGTCATTGGTCGTTTTCCTATAACGGCACGCCGCAGAGCGTTTTCGTTCCTCACATAACTTGTGAAAGGGAGAAAACGAGCAACGGTTATTATATCATTACAGTTTATTATTGGAACTTAGGAAAGCTGAGTCAAGTGAATCTGGACTGGAAATAAAAAGTACCCACTGCAGAAAAGCTTTCAAGCGAATCCCAACAACAGACGGTTCTCTCCGTTACGTTCGGGGGAAGGTTTCGGTTCCCCGTAGGCCGACACGGAGAGCACGAGGAGGCCCTTAACCCTTTCTGCTCCAGGGGGCGCTGTATCATGGCTGACCCTGCGCTCTGACCCTAGCTTCATCACATGCTGGGGTATACGAAGAAAAGGATGTCACTGTGCATATGTATTTTTGCATTATATTTCTAAATTGTAATACGTTTCTGTTCTTATATTCAAATTTTATTCTCTATTATATTATATTATGTCCTTTCTTCCCCCCCCCCCCCCCCCCCCCCCCCCCCCCCCGTCTTCTATGTTTAATCTTTATGATCTTTTATTTTACTTTTACCTATCGGCGTTTCTCTGCGCGTGACACTACACATGGTTATGTAGCCTATGTGACAGATAAGATTGGATGTGAAATCCGTTTTTGGGTCTTAATCTTCCCCATCATGCCTGGTTTAACTGGGTTTGTAGGCGGCGGGTTTTATTTCGCACGCACGAAGTGAAACGTGCGTTTAATCCATTTGCATGCAGCATACATGCTCGATTCATAACTGTCTCTTTGCTGCATTATTATTATTATTATTATTATTTTTTACCGGCAGCTACATTTTTAGGGAGCAGGGACACTTGACACATGCTGATTATGGCTGAGGAAAGTGCCGAGTCTTTTACCCCTTGTGCATAATAAAGTGTGTATAGACGCCTCACACCGGGAATACCAAGTGCATGTGGAAAATATTTACGAGGAATATTGTCATGCATCACCCTCTCTGCGGTGTCGCGCTGACATTTCGAGCGGTTCACTTCCCTCTCTGTTGTTGTAGGAATTTCTCTATTTGACACGGCTCAGCGCCTGAAGACGAGAAATTCGCCGAGTAATTTTGTTGTGAGCACAGGATCACACACGACGGGGGCTGTGTGTGTCTTTAGCTTCAGCTCTAGCCTCAGATTCCTGGTTTTGGCTGCCAGGAATTGAACCTGACATAGTCTTCCGCTGCTGTCGTGCGTTCTGAGATGCTTTTCTGCTCACCTCGGATGTAAAGAGCGGTCGCTTGGGTTTCCGTAGTCTACCTGTAAGCTCAAAGCAGTCTCATCTGACCTCCGATCAGCAGCACGGAATACAATAATATCGTTCGACCCGATGATTCCTGGGACGATATATCGTCCGAGTAAAGTACTTATGATGCCAGGCGTACTCGATGATGATGGAATTGTTGCCAAAAACCTCAAATCTAACTCCTCTGCCTTCACCTCGGACGACCGCGACAGATGTAATAAAAAAAACAGTGCGGCTATAAACCTGTAATCACGCTCAAGTCGATATCTTTAATCCCATGGATTGGTGTAGCCGTAGCGCCTCGGGGTGTTTATACAGTCAAGCGCGTGAAATCGGAGACGGAAGCAGACACACGGTGTGTAGAAACGTTCTAAATCTCCGATTATTCCCCGTTATGTTTATTAGCTCTTCTTATTTTTAATCTATCGATGGACGTCATACTCAGAGCGCTAGCTTGTTAATCCGATGACGGTTTACCTGTCAAAATAAAAACGTGTTAAAAGTCAATAAATCTCGTTGGAAAACGGCGAGGCGTCTGTCCTCACGCCGCCGCCATCGTTTCTCCAGATCAAGACCAGCCGCAGAGCTTTAACGGACTTTCTCGAGGTGTGTAGTTTAGAGTTTCGGTCGCTTAAAGCGTATGCGGATTTGTCTGATTACTGGGAATGAGTTTAAGAGCAAAGTTGATGGAAATACGCCTGGTGTAAGGAATAAAACACGACATGATGTGCTGTTAGAGGAGAAAAGTCATTGTACATTTGATCCATTTAGCAATTAGATAGCAATTAGAATTCCAGTCAGGAATTCTGTCCAAAAGGACATAAAACTATGGAAAAAGATGTTCCTGTACGCGTAATCGATCTATATAAAATCTGTTTCTTTTAACAGAGATTAGACAGTCTGATCCATTGCACGTTCTCAGTCTCTCTAAGCTCTCTTCTCCTAGAAATACTTCTAAACCCTTCTTCTTTACTTTACACACTTCCTCGACAGTGTCGCACAAACTCCAGTAGGTGGCAGTAAAAGTCTGATACACACTTTCTTCACGTGTGCTCGACGGGTCTTTGGGCGTAAAGCAAACACGGTCCGTGTCGAGACTCTAAAGTGATATAGTTGTGTAATTTTGAGACGTAGGAAGGAGAAGGGGGAAAAAAAAAAAATCAACAGCGCTTTAATAAAAACTTATGGCCGTGTCGTCGGAATACTGCCGTGTGTCTTTGTTTACTTTTCAGAGAGCTTGAGAAATGAAAGTTATTCTTGCACTTCACTAAGAAAAAGAAAGAAAAGTTTGTAGATTTTCTGTCCACTTAAGTAAACAGTGTATGGATGAGATTACAGACGTTGGTGTCGGACTGGAACAAAACAGAAGTCGATAATAAAGATAGAGACGTAGCTCATACACGGCGTTATATCCTCTGCCTAATATTATCTTCCCGATTTCTATAGCGAGCTGATTTCCCGAGCGGTGTCTCGTGGGTCCGAGAAACGGCCACGGGTTGTTCTTTCCGGTCCAAATGAAGAGCTATTCACAAAGCAAGTGCCTCTTTAAAATTGGCCCAAAGAAACACTAACAAGACTCTCTGAAAATAATTGGATGCCATGACACCAGATCCTTCAAGGGCGCTTTAATAAAGACGTCCAACCCTAAAACAAAAAAAAAACAAATCCACCTCACCGGTGAAATGTCTCCTAATGGTTCTCGTTATTGTTCGAGCGCGGGTGCCGTTCGTGTCCGGGGGATATTACGTTCACGGATGCACATGAACGTAAAAGGCAGTTTAAAAACGTCATTTCTGCCCGCGTCAGGCCGTGTCAAGTCACGTGTTCAACAGGAAGTTGCGTCATCCGGATTTTCTAACGATCCCGAGAAGATTTTTATATATATATATATATATATATATATTAGAGTTACAAAGGATAAATCATGGAAAGGGACACGAAAAGGTAACCCGTCCTCTTAGTGGGACTATAGATGCTTTCAGTATACAGGTGTAGAAGAGCGAAGATAAACAGTGCTACTTATGCGTTCTATGCTAATACCTGCGATACACCTCGTCTAATGCGTTCGAGAATGAGCTAATATGGAAATATTTCATGAAACATATGCACCACACACCTGACACGGTGTAATATCCGTTCTTTCATCAAGTTAATAGGCTGCGTTTGTATAACTGCACGGAAATGACCGCGAGTAACGGCTCCACATCGTTAGACCCTTTAGCAATCGCCCACACAACGACAGTGTCGACGCACCCGTCATTACGGCACATGTTGGCCTTTGTCGGCGGCCGTATAAGGCCAGATACGGCTTTGAAACGATCAGGAAACACCACATGACCATCAGAAAAAAAAAAGGATCTTTTATCATACAACGTCTTGTAAGACTAACGTTTGGCTTCGATGATGTTTTTTTTTCGACGCGAGACTGAAATCGAAGCCTCTCGCATCCAAGCCTTTTTGGTTTTCAATCTTTTGACAAGAAATCTTTTTTTCCGTGCTGCAGCGAAAATGACGTTCAAACACGGTCTACGCACGAGTCCTGTCTGATTTTTCACCTCTTAGATCTAAGAGCTAAGGAGCAGAACGTGAATGACACCATTGTGTAGTCTCGACATGAGCACCTGTGATCTCAGGGGCAGGGGGGGGAACAAAAAAAAAAAAAAAAAAAAAGCGTGTTTTCCAGCACACACTTTAACCCTCACAGTGTACAAGTGCCCCTTTTCCTGGTGTGTACAATCGCTGTAAATTTTCTGCCCTCTGCTTGGCTCGAGGATTAAAGATCTATGCCTGGAGTGCGTTTTAAGCTGTCTGACGTGCGTTCTTGGAGTGCATTTTAAGGTCTTTACACCATCAGTCTGTTGGTGTAAGTTCGAAAGCAAATTCCCAGGGCAGATTTACTCAGAAGAACTGTTGTTTTTTTTTTTTTTTTTGGTGTGTTTTTTGGTGGTGTTATGTTGAAGCCCCTATTCTTGCTCGTTTTGCGAGAAAGGCAAAGGCCAACGGTCCTCTGGGATGAACAAGTCTGAGCTACTGCTTCCTCCTACACTCTTCAAAAATCCTGCAGCAGGAAGAGACAAGTCAAGCGTTGTGATCTACACCACTGCACTGCTCAACATTCCTCCTGAAGGCCTCGACTAAAAAAAAAAAATTCACCCCTGTGAGCTAGAGAAACATAAACCCGCTGAAGCACGGCACCGGACTTAACAGAATCTGCAAACGCTACGCGAATCAAGCGAGGATCAGGGAAGCTAATTATAGAGGATGTGAGAGAATGAGCAAAGAGGCTGAGGTGAATTTTTAAGATGTCTCTGGCTCTAGTGCAAACACAGAGCGATCCACAGCCAACAGCGTGTCTTTGAGACTCACTAAGATCTTAGCCGATGCACCTTGGCAGTAGTACGTGACGCTGAAAGATTTCTAACGTGCTAACACTCTTGCTAGAAGTTGTTAATATTTCCAAGACCTTTGGAAGATCAGTGATTCAAAAACAATCCTGTTGACATTTATACTAGCGGAGCTTGCCAGTACGAGGTAGCGCCAACCCAGTCTCTAGCTTGTACAAACTATTCCGGTTCTGATCTGTACATCTAAATAAATCGTCTGATTTATTTCAAGCACTGATTTTCGTTCCAGATGATGTATTAGTGCCTCTTTCCTTCGAGGACCTAAGGAATGTGTGAATACCTGCTAACGCTAACTAGCAACAGCTTTAGATCAACGTTCAGATCAACGATTCGAAGCCATCCAATGCGTTATGACGTTACAGTTATATGATTCTGGAGAAATGGAGTGATATTTGACAGGCTTCAGTAACGTGACACATTCATTGTCATTTTCGTTGCTTTCCTCCTCTGCTTTTGGAATTCTGAGGATACACTGATGTACACGTTATAATTGCTGAAGTTAAAATGGTCTCCGCTCCACTTTAGTCATGAATATATGATGTCACGTTGGGCACCACACTTTGTCATTGAGATTAAAAGGAACATCAAGCAGTAATCAAAAAACTGTCTCGTCTTATAGTGTGTAATGGGAATGTAAACCAAGCCCGGGCTTATTTCCCATATCGCGATGAAGACCAGACGAGCGGTGAGTGTGTGAGACAGTACGTTACTTTACTTCTAATAAATGCTCTGTTGCATGATATCACTGATAGGGCAGTGTGGGTTTTGAGTAGATGGGACGTGAACCGCAGTCTGAAACAGGTGTAGACGTTTGATGAGGCTTGGTCAGGGCACTAAACTAACTCTTTCAGGGAAACGTAGCTAACCGTATCGTATAGAAAGAAGTAGTCTTTTGCCATGAGGTAACAAATTAGATCTTTACATATTTCTGAAGTTTCTATCAAGAACGCAGATAAAACGAAGCAGTCGGAGGTGAAGAGTTGGGAAATAGACATGAAGGACACTGTTATGGCTGGAAGGACTGGTTTTATTACTTTATTACTGTAAGTATCACTAACAGTGATAACAAACAGTGGTGATCAGTGGGACAGGACTTTGGGTAGTTGGGACAATGGTGATCAGTGATTGATTGTTGGGACCGATGATGATCAGTGATTGGTTGTTGGGACCGATGATGATCAGTGATTGGTTATTGGGAACGATGATGATCAGTGATTGGTTGTTGGGACCGATGATGATCAGTGATTGGTTGCTGGGACCGATGATGATCAGTGATTGGTTGCTGGGACCGATGATGATCAGTGATTGGTTGTTGGGACCGATGATGATCAGTGATTGGTTGTTGGGACCGATGATCAGTGATTGGTTGTTTGGAACAGTGATGATCAGTGATCGATTGGTTGTTGGGACCGATGATGATCAGTGATTGGTTGCTGGGACCGATGATGATCAGTGATTGGTTGCTGGGACCGATGATGATCAGTGATTGGTTGTTGGGACCGATGATGATCAGTGATTGGTTGTTGGGACCGATGATGATCAGTGATTGGTTGTTGGGACCTATGATGATCAGTGATTGGTTGCTGGGACCTATGATGATCAGTGATTGGTTGTTGGGACCGATGATGATCAGTGATTGGTTGTGGAGAACATTGCTTTGAGCAAGGCTTCACTCACTGGTAGAAATCTGTTTTTATTTTAAGTTAAAGTTGCGAAAGGGGTCTAAAAAGTTGCCTTGGCGATAAAATCTAAGTTGCCAACACTGGCACTAAGAGGTAAAGAAACAAAAATGTGCCACTTTGATTTGCTAAAAGCCGATTCTTGTAAGGGCCAAGTTGGATCCTGATGTGGCATTTAAGTATGGACCTCGCTGTATTCAGCTCTGTTACGATCACTACACACACCACAGGCGACTAAAACAATGTGCATGTTTTGTTCTGTTGTGCTGTCAGTTAACCACTAATTGGGCTTTATAGTTCCCAAGTGCATCACATCGCCTCAATTAGCACTTAAAGGTCACGGTGATAGTCCTGTCTGCCTGTTCGAGACTGCACTAATCAGGTGTCTAAAATGTGCCCTGTAGATAGTCACCTCCCTCAGCCACTTGTTGGAAGCGGTTAGAAAGCAATACTAGATTTGAGGTCATTGGTTAATTAGCAGTTCACACTATCGCAAAGGATAAAACAGAGGACAAGGACTGGGTTCACCATGTTTCAGCACCGAAAGCTGGACAATAATACAGGACTTGAAAGCAAAACACCTTTCGGAGCGCAATACTGTGCCACGAGATATTGAAAAATTCAACAGAAGACATCACACATCTCTCTGACAGACATCTAGCTACAATGTTGTCCATATCGAAATGTTTTGATTTACCGTCACTTTTCGGAGCCGTGACGGGAAGCTACGCTGAATGTTGAATGCCTGGACGTCCCCTTTGCCCTTTCAATTAGCTCGGAATGGCTGAAAGAGTTTCATGCAGGATGTGCACTCGACTCTCAAATCCTCACTCCTGTCATGGTGATGCACACTAATGCCAGTGCTTCTCTGGCACATGCTAATGAGCCCGCTGACTTTCTAAAAGCCGCCTGTGGCCGCTAATGATGGATTCATCACCGCCTGAGCGTGCGCGTCAGACACACCGAACCACAACAAAGCTGGACAGGGCCATACGCCTCCTCGCTGATAATGATCTTTTAAAGGCATGTTTGTTTGTGTGTGTTTTATTTGCCTTTTTCAAGAGGAAAATCGCTAGATATCCAAAGCTAGCGGGTGAATACTTTCGGTCGTTAAGTGCTAATGCTTGGTATCCATGGCAAAGAAAATCCTAGCATCTCTAAAACCACTGAAATAAAACGCTCTTGGTCTTTCAAGCTTAGTCTCCGAATCCTCCATTTGTTAGGTATAGTATTAAAAGCTGCTGCATGACATAGAAGCTGAGCTACAGAGTAATTCCTGAGCCTGAAACAAAGAAAGACACGCGATCAATATCGTTCCATTATTACGGCGCCACTTCGAACGCACAATTACAAATATTTCCGCGAAACTTTAAACGTAATGTCGCAACAGTGTTCACGTGTTCAACAGGAAGTTGCGTCGTCCGAATTTCCCGAACATCACGGGACGAAGAAAGGGAAGTTCTGTCGTACTTTGTTTTTCCAATGATATTGTGATATTCACTGATGGTGTCACTTTGAAATACTCCGGTACCCAGAATTACTGATCTTTAAATGCGGCCTCTCTTGTGGCTATTCTTCTGTTGCATACATTCGAAACACACGCCGGTGTGAAAGTCTTCATTCAATTCCAGCCTCGTGGTTGAAAATGCGAAAGGAGGCACATCACCCACGTTGCGCTCAGCAAGCAAAGGGCTGGAATCTCAAGCTAATGATCACAGCAAGAAAGGAGAAATTTGGCCGAAACGGAAAATGTATAATCAAGCGGCACAATTAACGATCGCCGTAAATGCTCGGCGTAATAAAGCCATTCAGACAGAGGAAGTAATAAAGCCCGAGCCTTCTTTGGAAGAAGGCATTTCTAGTCATTTGCAATCAAAAGAGTCCGACTAAAATCCCCTCCACAAACACGTCCTCACATACCAATCCATGAAAGCCTTTAGGATGCAATCGGATGTGTCTGTTTGCGGGAGATAAAGGCTCGCTCGCCACATCTCATGAGCTGAAAAGTTGCCGGCGTCTAATCTGGCACTCGGCACTGACGAGAAATGTCATTGGCTGTGAAAGCAGAGCAAAGGAGAGAGATGTTCTGTGCAGCATTCGTCATTTTCCTCCTTTCAGAGAACATTTACAAATTAGGGTAAATAATGACTCTTGGCTCTTATCGCTGCTCGAGGGAAACAAGAAACGAAACACTCGTGCCATCAAATGCAGCGTTTTAAAACGTACACCCAGAACGCGTCGCATCGACGCTGAGACACGTAAAGCTTCAAACCGGACACGAGTGCATTCATACAGCGTTGCTCCGTAAGAGTACTTCTACATCCATCCATCCATCCTCTATACCGCTTATGCTTTTCAGGGTCAAGGGGAAGCCTGGAGCCTATCCCAGGGAGAATCGGGCACAAGGCGGGGCACACCCTGGACAGGGTGCCAATCCATCGCAGGGCACACTCACACACCCATTCATACACTACGGACACTTTAGACACACCAATCAGACTACCATGCACGTCTTTGGACTGGAGGAGGAAACCGGAGTACCCGGAGGAAACCCCTGCAGCACGGGGAGAACATGCAAACTCCGCACACACAGGGCTACAGTGGGAATCAAACCCCTGACCCTGGAGGTGTGAGGCGAACGTGCTAAACACTACGCCACCTTGCGCCTAGTACTTCTACAATAAAAGTTTATTTCATTTATTTATTAATTCTCGAATCTGATTGGCCGAAAGCTGTTTGGGCAGCTGCAAATGAAAGGTTTATATACATAGTTAAAGTCGAGCTCTTAGGATTAATACAGCGCATCACCTACTGTATTTTACCTAGTTAGTGTACATTATAGAATAGAGTTGTTCATCGTTTTGCATATTATTATTTACATTAATAAATCGATTGCGAAAAGGAAAGAAAAAAAAATTCTATATCCAGTAATTAATAAATAAAGTGTGTAGGTGACAGAGGGACTGATGCTGTCAGTTGTATACTGTAGATGTTGATGGAGAGCGAAGACAGAAACATTGGGAGAATGAGAACCTGTGAGGCTGTATTATGTCTTCTGCATTTCTAGAGGAAAAAAAAGAATAGTGGTATGTCATGAAATCCTTCTTCGCATCACAGTTCCCATGGTGATGAAAGAGATGTGCTCATGTTTTTCGATTCTGTTTACATCCTGTCTCTATCCCTGGCCTGCCTTTGCTTTGTTACTCTATTGTGTTCGTCTGTTCTGTGTTTAGTTTGCCTGTTTATACCCTGTTGCGTCACAGTATCCTTGCGATGTCTTACCGTGCATTTTCATGCATTAAGTCTGAGTTTTCCTTGTACTTCTTGCTTTTTGACCTTTTGCCTGCTTTGGGCTACGGATGATCATAGTTTGTTGAAGTCCTATCATGCACATTATATCTACAAATTTTTGTCTCTGTGAAATACGATGATACTGTATATGTTCAACTGACCCAAGACTATAATGAGATTCGAGAATAATATGTTAAACACGTAATAGCCTCAGAATAATGAGAAAAGATCTTGACACTCCTTTACTAAACGGTCTGGCACTGACTTACCTTACAGCTGTGACCTTCGTGGAGCTCGTATCATCTCTTTCACGCCGTTCCGACACTCTAGTGGAGAGCTTTAGTGTCAGGCTGACCAAATGTATTAACTCTGTTGCCCCTTTAAAAACAAAAACAGTCTCTGGGATAATTTAAAGCTGCCCTTTGGAGAAATAGTACTTCGTTTGTAAGGCTAAGAAGAGACCGCAGAAGTGCAGGAAGGCAATGGAAGCGCACACAGCGTATGGTTCAGCAAACTATCTATAAAAAAACGACGACTTGAAAATACTTAATAATGAACTTTTCAAGTTCAATTGACGGCCATAAAGGCAAACCCCTCACCTCAAATATCAACAGATCTTTGAGCAACGAGTATGCAGCTTTCTTCAGAGATAAAATGACTATCATAAGGCCAAACATAGTCAGCACTCTCCACCTATTGCTCTTAAATGTAATCTATCCTCTTTCTCAGTGGTCAGCCCTAACATGCTTGCCCCGGTTATATCACTAATGAATTCTTCTAGCCGTTACCCACCAGCTTTCTTACGTTGGTTTGAAACTCGTTATTTCCCGACACCCTGAGCATCAATCTTGATTCTTCTGTGCTCAGTAACTACAGAACTGTCTCTAATCTTCCATTTCTTGGAAATAATAGTTGTGTCCATACAGCTCAATAACTATCTCAACACTATTAAAAAAAAGTACATCTTAAAGTGCATTTGTTCTCTGGGGCCTTTCCTCAAAGCAGTCAATGTACCATACTTGATTTTATTTGAATTCTTTTATTCATTGATTTTATTTTCCTGTATCTAGTGTATGTCTTCTGTAAAACACTTTGTAAACATTGTTTTAAAAAGTGCTATATAAATAAAGCTTTACGTACTTACTTACTGACTGCTTATATTGTTAATTGCTACATAATGATTAGCACTATGTTTTGTTTGAGTGCTCAATAGCTCAGTTTTCTTCTTTCAAACTGCACGTCGTATTGCGCTGGCATAAGAGAGATGATGTCATCTCTGTGCGGCTCTGTAATTCCATAACGCTAATGCTAACCCGGCTGCTCTCTGTCCTCTTGTTATTATTTGACTTTGCACGATGAGCCCTGAGGCTACTGACTTGAGTCTATTGCCCCAGTGTGAGTGTAAATCGTTCGTTTCAGCAGTGTCAGCTTGGCATAGTACTTACATAGGCTTATTATTCTGCAGCATCAAAAGCTTGATAATGGCTGTGTTGAAAATTAGCCTGCACATGGCAGCAGATTACTGCTGAACAGTCTGCAGAGGCCAAAATAGATACAGAGACTAGTTTGTGGCGTTGGTGCAATAGTAAAACCCCAGAATTGATGCCTTCTTAAGCAGGCATTGGTCTGTTTATGTAACCAATAAGACATTAGAAAACTTCTGCCAGTCACTGTGGAATTCTTTCGTAGCTAAAACTGACAGCTGATGACGTTTGAAGTATCTGAGCTGACGTATGACACATGCATATAATATGGATGTGTTCCACCAATTTTCGTCCCAATACCTCTGGCACAGCACTGAGTGTGAGGTGTTATACTATGACAGGACTGTCAGGGCGACCACAATACCTTCAACGGTTATTGTTCCTCAACAATAAAATAAAGCTTTCTCTACTGTTTGCCCAATTCAGTGTTAGGAAGTAAAGAAGCCAGAATAAGGCATCATAAACCATAAGTCCAATGGTGCAAGGTTATTATAGTTAAGGAAAGCTAAAACTATCAGTGGGAAAAAAAACTGAAATCGTCCGCCTGCAATACGAACGGAAGCGAAATAGAATTTCAGAGAGTAAAACTTTCGTTTTTGTGTTTGAAATGTTTTGTAATCTAAGAACAGAGGTTGAACGGAGTGGATCCAGCGTTGTTGCCAAACCATAAATGATCAGTAGGTGGCAGAGTAATGCGTATTAGTACTCCTTGGCACGACAGCGGTTTAGTTGCAGTGGAGCGCCCGGAGGCGTAGATTCTGGGGGTGGTCCCCGCAAATAATCAGAATAAGCAATTACAACCCCACCCCCCACCCAAATTTATACCATGCTCAACTGAAACATATGTAGACGTAATCTAGCTAACGACACTCCGCATATATTGTAGCTAGCTAGCTAGCTAGCTAGCTGATTCATTGCGATTTAGCCATAACGATCAATATAACAAGTTAGCGAGACAGGCGTGTGTTATGTTGGCTACATTTTATTTGAATAAATCCTATTATTATCAACGGCAAGGTTGCTCGCGCTGGACGTCACGTTCGAACCTACACCACAGTAGCATGGTAAAATCTCACAACAAACGACGTGTAGAAGTTTTAATCGGTTACAGTGTGCGTTCGTTTGGACTGTTATTACGCCCTGTTTAATTTGTTTTAATGGAACAATCATTTGATCATAAATGCTTGTGGATGATGGATAGATTAGAAAGATGGATGGATAGACAGATCAGCAGAGGTGAAATGATGTAAGTAGGAATGATCCCTTTGGCCTCAGTTCAAGGATAAACTAATCATGTGAGGTATTCGTTTATCAGAATTCAAGTCGTGGCATGGGACATGTACGAGCCGCACTGCTCATGTCGCGCGAGGATTCTTCATTCAGATGTACGTCAGGTTTGTAGTCATTTGTTAAGTCCTGATGGTGGTCAGGTTAAGCTCATAATCAGCTTCAGCTCCAAATCAGACGCCGAGTCTTAAGGAGTTGAAGCAAGAGTCCAAATGAAAGCGAGACAGAATCAAGAACGAGACCATAAACATCAAATCCATTTCAAAGCCAAGCCTTTACTTCAATTATTTGCCTTCATTTGTGCGTTGCGCCAATGATTAGACCGATAAGCCTTTGTTAAAACATATGAACCACTTAACATTTTGAACTTCTAAGCAAGCTAACACCGCTTATCTTCAGTTCCTAGAAATGAAAGTACGGAAGAAATACTATGCACGTAGTTTTTGTAGCATTAAAACTATTTTATCAGCTTTAATCCTTCCACTTCTATCTATCCTGTCATTTTGCTGGTGTTAATCTTGGTACGTCGATGCATTACGATCTAAATGGTGTGTTTGGTGACCGTTTTTACCGAAACAATTCGTCTTTAAAGAAGTACAGGCTTTTAGAGAGTAAATATATCTGTTCCGAGATATATTTACACGAACGATTCATTATTGACTCGTGGGTTTAGTTTTTTAATAATTACACCCGGACCGCTTGCTTTAGAGCCGAGCGCTTTAAAACGCCCGAGTTATGCTTTGACAGAGAGAAACATCACGGCGTATAACGGCGTATTTTTCTTCCCTCGCTGCATCATACCTCTCCCTGTCATGTTTTATGAAAGCTGTTTTATACGTTTAATATCCCTGTTGCTCCCCGTGTCATTTTGCTGAGCCTCGGCAGTCCCAGCGTGCTACCTGATGAATGGAATTGCAGAAATGGAAAGAGGGGGAAAAAGGGAAAATTGATGTATTTGCAGTAATACAGATGTCAGGCCCTACGGCAGGTTAAGAAATGAGAGGAATATAGAAGAATATGTACACCACGTTCAGGTCGTTCTTTCCGAGGCTGTACCGTACGAGCGGCTCGGCGGCGAAGGTTCAGTGGCGGTGAGGAGAACGTTTTAAATCCGAATCCCAGAATGGTGTTACAGAGAAATGAGGAAAGTCGTAATGACTCCGTTTTCACGTCTTAATCTTTTGTTGTGGTGTTGTGAGGTTCAGTATTTTATTGGATTATTGCGTAACACTTTTATTAAAGGTTTGGTATTAAACTATTGAGTGTAATTAATTAAAAATAAACTGTTTATAAGTTTTTAATTTGTTTAATAAGTTTTGGTCAACCCCCCCCCCTAGTGGTGTGGAAGTAATACTACATAGTTCATTAGTTTCAAAGTTTGCTCATAAAAGATGTATTTAATAAGCGATTTATAAGCTAGTAATATGTGGTTTATAAATGTTAAAAGTTTGGTAATAAAATCTGCGTACTTAATTCATTAAATAGTCCGTAATAGACTAGTTTTGTTTCTAAACTATTTATTTAAGAAACTATCCATAAGCAAGTAATATGTAGTTCATAAACGTGATATTAAAGTATTTATAAACATGTATATAGCATATTAGTTAAAAGGTTAGGTAATAAACGATCGATTTAATAAACTATTTATAAGCACGTATTATGTAGTTTATTAAATCGGGTTCGGTAGTAAATCAAATCAGCAAGTAATGTATAGGTTAGTAACTAATCACTGGTAATAAAGTGTTTATAAGCAAGTAACACAGTATATTAGTTACCAAGTTCGGTAATAATTTCGGATTTATTTAGCAAACTTTCATATTTATAACCAAGTAACGTGTCGCTGATTTAAATAAGCTTTGGAAATGAACTAGTTATAAACAAGTAGTTGGTAGTTTATTGATTCATGGTTGGTATTGAAGTATTTATAAGCATACATGTAGTATGAAGTTTGCTAATGAATACGTTTTGTAACAAACAATTTGTTTATTGTTTATTATGTAAGGTGTAGTAATGAACTGATTGTACAGTATTAATTAGGGTTTGGTAATAGACTGTTGGAAAGCAACTTGTAGTCTATTAAATAATCTATTAAATTCAAAATCTTATAACGTGTTAATGTGATAATTAAGCCAGATATTTGAAATGTCAGCAAGGCCTCAGGCCATTATCAGAAGAAGTAGTCATTTAACAAGAAATGAATATCATTATTAAGTTATAAAAGCAGATACCGGTATATTCGTGCATGATCTGAGTGAGTATACATTTCATTAATCGTTAATCTTTCATTAATAGACTACATTTTACATGCTAATAAAGTTCATTCCCAAGCCTTAATTTAAAGTGTAATTGCTGTATTGCAGGCTCTGAACGTGTCACGTCACGTGTCCGCGTGTTTGTTTTAATATATCGCTCGTTATATTCCCTCTGCGGTAAGCAGTAATGTAACTACAGTGTTATTTTTTCCCCCACACTGTACATGAGAGTAGGCTGGTAGTGTAGGTTTCACTGGCCAATGAGATTACAATTCATTTCAGCAATTTTCTCTGCCAGAATTATCCTTAAAGGCGCAAAAAAGAAAAAAAAAAGCGCATCGCATCACGTCAGTGTTGCCGCGTTCAGTCATAGTTCTGTCTCGAACCACAGAAGCTGGTTTTTCTCTGACCGAACATCTCACTCTGTAGGGAAGCTCAGCGAGACCCGGTCCAGCCTTGTATCCTTAAGACACTGTTCGATTTTCCACAAACATCGTCGAGCTCTGTGTGTGTCCGTCATCATTCGAAGCGCTGTGTGAGGTGAGATCTATGAGGTGGCATTCCGACCTTTACTCCAGAAGTTGGACAGTTTGGTGGCTGAAAGAAACCCTGACCTTTTTAGGTGCTTAGTCTCAGCGGGCTGTCAATTAACTCCAGCCAAAGCGCAGCGTGTGAATAAAGCTCACCTGTAGGACTTTTCTTTTATGAAGGAAAATGTTCCGTAGAGGAAATAAAAAGCATTTCAGTGAACAGTGAACTGCTCTTTACGGCGCATGGAAAGTTACAGACTTTGAAGATGGACAATCAGAAGGAGGTGTTCCTCCTGAATTAAGGGATGATTTGCTGATTTAAAACTGATGATTTGTTTAAATTAAAATTACATTCATTACTAAATAGATGTTAAAAAGTTAGATGTGTCACAGGCAGGTACAAACACGAACAATAAAGGTGTGAGTGCACAGCTCTAGTGGAGAGTTCTGAGTGATGGAGTGATGGAGGAGTTATGAGTGATTGAGGAGTTATGAGTGATGGAGGAGTTATGAGTGATTGAGGAGTTATGAGTGATGGAGGAGTTATGAGTGATGGAGTGATGGAGGAGTTATGAGTGATGGAGTGATGGAGGAGTTATGAGTGATTGAGGAGTTATGAGTGATTGAGGAGTGATGGAGTGATGGAGGAGTTATGAGTGATGGAGTTATGAGTGATGGAGTGATGGAGTTGTTATGAGTGATGGAGTTGTTATGAGTGATGGAGTGATGGAGTTGTTATGAGTGATGGAGTGATGGAGTTGTTATGAGTGATGGAGTTGTTATGAGTGATGGAGTTGTTATGAGTGATGGAGTGAGTTGTTATGAGTGATGGAGGAGTTATGAGTGATGGAGTGATGGAGGAGTTATGATTGATGGAGTTATGGAGTTATGAGTGTTGGAGGAGTTATGATTGATGGAGTTATGAGTGATGGAGTTGTTATGAGTGATGGAGGAGTTATGAGTGATGGAGGAGTTGCTGGATGTTTTTTTGAACATGTATATGATTACTCAGACTAGTTCTAGCTATTTTAACTAACGTCAAGCTCGAAATGGTCATTTATTAACATCATTTTGCTTATTTCGAGCATTTTTGTTTCTAGAAAGGAGCATAGTGATCTACCAACGGAATAAGAGAATTTTAAACGTGAATAAAGTGTATTAACTGTATCTAGAAACAGCCTTAATTGTCTTTTATGTCTTGTATAATAATCTTATAATGAGAAATATTAGCTCAACCTCCTTTATTCAATATATCTTCAGTTGCCACGATCTAATTCCTCGCAGTAAGAGGAAAGAAAAATTAGGTAAGGAGGAAAAGTTGTGCTCGATGTGCATGTCAGGTTTGATTTATTAACTCTAGCTCTTTCTCCAACATAACAGATGAGCCTCACAGCTCACTGCATCACTGTGTTTCCCCCCCCCCCCCCCCCCCCCCCCACCCCACACCGAGTTTTCTTATACATTCAGCGTTACCACACATGCAGCTACGGCCAAACGTCCTTATGTAAGAGCAGGAGCCACACATGTCTAACGGTTAGACGTTCCAGTATATATATAGAATAAAACACTCGGCTTGTCACGTTAACAAAAAAGTAGAAAAGCAAAAAAAAATAAAAATACTCCGTCGTGAGGAAAACTTCCAGACTGTTACAAAGCGCTGACACTGGAGACTCCTTCCATAAACGTTAAATCAGCGTCTCCTTACAGAAAGTTTCACTAAATCAATTTCAAAGCTTTACTGTGACAATTTTGGAAATTTAATAATGAAACGAGTACAAATCGTATATATATATATATATATATATATATATATGTATATATATATATATATATATATATATATATATATATATATATATATATATATATATATATATATATTAATGTGTGTGTATGTATGTGTGTGTGTATGTATGTGTGTGTATACAATTTATAATAATAATAATAATAATAATAATAACGTTCTCATATAAACCTGCCTAAATCCAAGATGGCGATTTTAATTGGCTATCATTTGTCCATAGTGTATTTTCAAAATGAAAGATTCAACAACATGTCTCTGGGAATTCTCTCACATTCCCTCGAGTGCCATTTGGAGTGTACGTGTTCACGTGTGAGCGCACTCGTATTCAGCATTTTTCACATCCTTAATTATACGGTTTATGGATTGACTCTTTTGTGAACACAGTAGAGCTGCGATTAAACCATCCAAAACCGACCATAAAGTGAAAATGACACGAGGGTGAATTAAGATTGAATTATGCTCTGTAATATCCGACCGCCATTTCCGACACGGACAGACCCAGTCGATCAATATTTAATGTAAATTTATAGTCTCGTGGCCTGCGTGTATCATTCCGCCCCGTGCTCATCGACTCTCGGACTCCGACGCACTTTTTCGCTTTCTTTTTTTTCTTTTCTTCTTTTTTGCCCGCTTGTCGACTTCATGATGATGAAGGATGTAAATCACAGTCATGGATATCGATTCGCATGTTGTGAACACCTCCAGCACGAGCTTGTTTGTACGCTGGAATTTTTTTGTAAAAAGGGAGAGATGAAACAAATTGGAGAGAGCAGACGGGAAAATAATTGCTCTTTCCAGCCGACGTGAAATTGCTCAGCAGCTCAAAACACCTTAAACATGCTTTCATTTCTTTTTTCATTCTGAGTGCTGATTATCAACTGGCAGAAAACTGTATAATCCGCCAAACTGCAATTTTTTTTCTCTCTTCTTATCATTTATTATATGGCTTAGCTGTCAGATGAGAGGAGTGAGGGTTTATTTATTTATTTATTTACTTATTTATGTAATTACATCAAAAGGAGCAGAACATTTTGAGCAATTTTCTGCTTTGGATTCGCTCATTCCTTCATTCATGTATGTATGTATGTATTTATTTATTTATTTATTTATGAAAGGCCATATAAACCAGCCATCATTTTAAGCCAACCCATGTTGTGTCACATTTCTCTCAGGCTCAAATCAGGTTGCACTTTTCAGAAACTTTAAAAAGTTTCAACTTCAAAAGAAATTATTTTATTTATTCATTTCTTGCAATTTATTTTAATTTTATAAATTTTTTTTCTTGCAATTTCCCTGATGGCTCGCTTTCTCGCTTTGACTCTGTCGCACACTGTATCTTGTAATCCCTAAAAATTGTTCCTTTATATTTGTGCCGCTCAATCAAGTGATATATATTTATATATATATATAAAATTTTCAGTCATATAATATATACTGGATGGAAGGTGTCATTTTCACGACACGTTTCCATTCCATGCGTCCTTCCAACTGAATCTGAGGAAAGCCGTCTTCCTCTGCAGCTCGTTAACCTCCGTTCTGGACGTTTGGCCGAGGTCCAAGCTGGCCTTCTGGTTCAGTAGCGTCCTGTCTTTTCTCTGGCTCTCTCTTCAACAGCTAGTTTCCAGCTGGACATCAGAAACCTGTCAGACCGACTGTAGATCATTTCAGTTGGAGACTTTATCTGGATTGAATCCACTTCCAAAACAGTAACCCCGAAATGATGGGTTATTTTCATTCCACTAGTTCTAAAAAGCTCATACAAAATGGTGGTGGTGTCATGAAAGGAATCAAACGCTCCATGTTGCGCTGTTATACAATAGGAAAAAAAAAAAATCAACAACGGAACTTCTATACAAGTATCTCTGAATGAGCCGTCACTATATAAATGATATATAATCCTATTCGAATGATCGTATCAGTATACACCTGTGATTCGACTTGCCGCTAGAGCAGCCGGCAGAGCTACTGTTATAGAAACGTAATCTAGTATAATCTTCTGACCAATCACAGTCAAGAGCGCCGTGGTATTAATATCGTTAATTGTCATCTCATAGCGATCGCCGCCGAATATCCGAATATAATAAAGATGGCGCTGTGGATGGCCTCCTTGGCGTTCCTGTCGTGTCTGTCATCAAGGGTAAACGAAATCTGCTTACTTGGAGCAATTAAGAAGTGCTTGCTGATTCTCAGGGACAACGGTCCAGCTGGATTTCTTCTCCCTCAGTTCATTTACAAACTAATCAAGAAGGTGGAATTCCCAGAGGAATTCCCAGGAGTCCATGCGGCGGTGTGGTTTTTGCGTCTCAGACATGGGACGTTTTATTTCCTCCTACCGTTTTGAACACATTTTTTTTTTAATCCCTACATAACAAAATAAGACTCGTTCGCTTTAGCAACACCAGCAAAGATGTTTCGACTTCATCTGGGTTTTGTCTTGATTTCCTACCGGAATAGAACAAACAGGCGAAGCTGAAATAAATTATACACGAGTACGTCGAGGCTGTATGCTCTTGCCGCTTCTCTTTAGTGTTTATACAAGTCTATACCGCATAATGAGATACAAAGCATCATAGACTTTAAACTTTTGATCTCTTGCTACTTGAATCCTCTACAAAAAATTTTTTTGTGATTAAAAATAAAAAATTAAATTGGTAGAGCTTGTCTTTGGGGAAACCTCGGCTCAGTTATTTCTGGGCCTGAACTCTATATCTAAAGTCTACTTGTCCTTGTTGTTGACAAAGAAACTAGCAGGAGGCAGTGGCAAAAGTGCCGGCTGCTAATGAAAACGCACTGAAGCGGCTTAAAGGAATGAGAACACCATCCAAGTCTCTATGGGCACCATACCAATGCGCGTGTGAGTGTGTGTTCTCATTTGCATCCAGGGTACAGAAAAAGGAGTCTCTTCTTGCAATGCAGATTGCCACACAAACGGGGAGAAATTACTGTTTTCATTTGAGCGCCTAACCGTGTGGGCCTTCTCCAAGTATTCTCTCAATCGCTCATGAAGTCTAAAGACTAAGTTTTAGAGTGTGCTTGTGTGTTCAATAGCCTTTTTTTTTTTTCCTGGACAGAATTTACAATGTGAAGATATAGTACCTTGCTAATTGCTAAAAAGTTCTCTGCACGTGTAAAAGGCAGCATGCAGGTGCGTGTGGTGCAATGAAGGAAGATTATAGTGTTGCATTTTCTTCCAGAGTTGTGTAGACGAATCAGTGAAGACGAATACACTTATATTAAAGTCAGAATAATAATAATAATTTCAATTAAAAATGTAGCTGCAAGCAGGAGTTAAGGGGCCAAGCACTTTCTGGCCCCACTCTAGAGATCAACAGAGCAAGACTGGAAAACGTAGGGGCCATCAAGGTTGACTTCCAAGGAGATATGCTACATTTAATTGCAAAACGTCATGCTGTTCCTGAGATTTCGCCTCATTTCCTGTTTTCAGTAGCCCGCTAAGCTTGTTTGTTAACATAGGGTCATGTTGCTAAGCATTTGTGCCAAGTTTGGTGTTGATACATAAAAACGATGCTGAGAAATGGCCTCACGTCCTGTTTGGAGAATTCATTTGCATGTGAAAAAGATAAATTGTTTGCTGTACTGATAGTAGAGCCCGATGAATATTTATTGGTAAAGCGTTCAACATCTTGGGTGCAGTAACGTCACCGGCGTTAATTTACCTCCTGAGCCAGATGGCTTATACGTGGAAATAATGCAGATGAACCAGTCGACGTTGAAATAAGTTTAAGGGCGGAATTTAAAATGACTCCGCCAGGAAATGAAACTCATTCTCTAAGGTAAACCGTATGTTTCCTTTGCATGAACACTACTAAAATGACTTTTTAAACGCCAAATATTCTGTGTTTTAATACTCATTTCTTTAATGAGTATTAAAATGAATATATTAGAATGTAGAGATATAGGATAGAATCAAATGTTAATGGTTTAAAGTATTACCTACGATGGATTTTTCCATGTAGGCTCGAGTGTCTGCTTTAAATGTATTCAAGCTCAAGCACGTCTAAGGACACTCGTGGATAGATTGTGTTTTGGGATGATGTGAACACCTGTACACCTTCATGCAATCATCCAACCAGCATACAATTGTGCAACCGGGTGGCAGCTGCAGAATTCATAAAATCATGCAGGCCAAACGCTTCAGTTAATGTTGATCGAACTTCAAAACAAGGGAGGAAAATGTGATCTTGGTGATTTCGACCTCGGTTGTTGTCGAGGATCTACTGGGATTTTCAAGCACAACACTCACTAGAGTTCACATCAAATGGTGCCGAATCCCCCTCCGCAACCATGGTGAGCAGAAAAGCATCTCGGAATACCTAATACGTCACAACTTGAGATGGATGGGCTACAACAGCAACAGATCAGATCGGCCAATCCTGTCAGCAAAGAACAGGAATCTGAGGCGCAGGATCACCAAAACTCCACAGATGGAGATTTGACCACCATTGCCTGGTCTGTCAACTTAAATGTCAGGTTCAACCCATCTAAAAACTTTTGAGATTTTGGCATTTGAACAAAACAACCCCCCCCCATACTCTTCATATAATAATATAACCACAGAGGAGACACATGATGAACCTTGGTACTACTAACGACTTCTTTACTTGGCTTGAGTTTTTGACAGGAAATGAAGGGCATCTCTTGTGACATAATATGCTGCCAATTTATTCCTGTGTGAGGCTGTCAACAAGTTCAAACAGCTCTGATGTTTCCAGAGTTGATGTGTTCACATCCTGGCACCCACAAAAACCCAATGTCCAAGCCCTGCCAAGCCTGCTTTTCACCTGCAGCTGAATAGGATCAAGCTTTGGAGAGGCAGCAGATGGAACTAATCAAAGACTCTGATCTCCAGTGACTGTGCTGTCATGAACCAATGTGTTAGGATTTTGAGGTTTTTTAGATCACCTTCTCTTACTCTCTTACTACACCTTACTCTTTGTCCCTCTCTTGGTTTTCAATAAAGTAGAAAAAAATCTCTCCAAGCAGAGATGACCCAAAATCTCACCATTCCACTCACTCGTACTTGGGAGAAACAATCACCTACATCTCTGAGCTCTCGCTGAGCGAACAGACCAAGTGGCCAGAACACAAATATTGACTTAAATGTCGTTTTGTCTAATAATTAAGTAGAGATAGGCTGTTTCATCTCCTTCACAGGAGACGCTGCTCTCTGATAGGAGATGCAGACTATAAATCCTACCATCATGTTCATGTGGCCAGTTGCGTAGTCTTGCTCACTGTGTGGTGCCCGACAGTGGACTTGCATCCCATCCAAGATGGGTTCCCCGGACACGCTTTGGATCCACTGAGACCCTGACCGAGATGAAGCACTTACTGAAGATGGATGAATTGTGAAGAAGCTCTTTGCCAACGTTTTCTCCCTTTAGTGAGACCATCCATCCATCCATCTTCTATACCGCTTATCCTTCCTTCAAGGTCACAGGGAAACCTGGAGCCTATCCCAGGGAGCATCGGGCACAAGGCATCGCAGGGCACAATCACATACACACTCATTCATACATTACAGACACTTTGGACATGCCAATCAGCCTACCACGCATGTCTTTGGACTGGGCAGGAACCCGGAGTACCTGGAGGGAACCCCTGCAGCGCACACACACAGAGCCACGGTGGGAATCGAACCCCCGACCCTGGAGATTTGAGGCAAACGTGCTAACCACTAAGCCATCGTGCGCCCCACCTTTGGGGTTCATTTGGATTTTGACTTGAGTAGTCCTTGATCTGCAGATGTTATTGACTTAATGCTAGTCACTCGCTGCTTTCTTGGCAAGTAACATCTTGCCTTTTTACAGCCCATATAATGAACCCCAATGTAGTTGCTGAAAGCTCATTACTATAAGCAGAGTAGTCGTGAGTGTGCAGAGCTTCCTGAAAGGGCACAGACTGGGAGTGGAGGGAGGAAGAGGGAGGGGGGGGGGCAGCATTGGGTTTTTTCTTCTTCCTTTTCCTCAAGCTGACAGCAATCTCTTAATTAAACAACCTAATGGCTATAATTGCACCCGTTCACGGCTCCAGCTGCTGAGGTAATACTAGGTTTTCCGCCGTTGCCAGGATTCAGCTGTCTCTGAGGTGAAAGTGTTAGGTCCAAGCTCATATGGCAACAGCTGCTTCGAGACATTTCGCCCACGCTGCCGTGCACCTTCACCTTCCCTGGCACTCCGAGTCCGAGGACGGGGTGAACGCAGACTTTCTAATCAAGCAGGTGCACCCAAACAAAACAACCGACAGTAACAAACATGTTGTTTTTAACATATCTGTTGTCTTTTTTTCCCCTTCCAGAATAGGCATGTGTGCTGTGCCAGACATAATGACCTGCTCCGGCATGCTAATCCGGCCCTGCTGACCTGTAAAAGGGCGCAATGGATTCCAATGCATTTCTCATTGTTCCAGGATTCGAGTGAACTCTATAACACCTCCGCAGTTATTGAAAATTAATCCTCACCTTCCGACCAGACAGAGTCAAGACTGCCCTGTGGTATAATGTAGCATAACATGTTTAACAGTGTACTGCGTTTTTAATTCAGGCACACAATCATACAGTAATGATGCCCACTCGTATAACCTTTCTTTTTGGAGGCAGGATATAATTTCTCACAGTGCGTGGTAATGAGACAGAACCGGGAGTGATGGTGTTATATGGTAATGGACTCGCTGGTAAAGTAGAGCACAGGACCTGGACACTCGGCTGCCATGATTGGTGTGCGCAGCGCTGATGAAGCTGTCAGGAAGCACTGCCTTAAATCCAAGGTGAAAGGAGAGATGGAGGAAAGATGAAGAGAGCAGAGTTCAGATAGCATTACTTTTCCAAGACAGACTCTGGTGTTCTCTCATCATCCTGTGAGATTCAGAGGCGGGAGTCAGCAGGGGGAGGTCTTTGAGTGCAAGTTACTGACTTGCCATTGTTGCGGTTATTGTTATAGTTATGGTGTAAATAAGTAGACAAAACAGAAAACTCACAGCATTTAGATTTTTCTTTGCACTATAATTCTTAATTCTCTATATAGAAATATAATTCTCTATATAGAAATATAGAAATATTCTATATAGAAATATAATTCTCTATAATTCTTGTCGATTCTTGTCAGAATCGACATTGCATTAAGTATCTTTTAGGGTCCTTTCACGTACTTGCATATATAATGACTCCATTTAAATGGATCCCTGAGTGTTCCTCATCTGTGGGGGGGGTGCCTTATGAAGTTGCGAATACAGAAATCAGACTCAGGGTCAAAACAAGAGGTCAAAGGGCGTCTGAGGTGGCGAGGTGGTCTCAGTCTGCTTCCGGGTGAGCTCTATTGCAATAATCTATTGAAAGTGACTCGACTCTGAATCGACTCGCCTCACCTCCCGCACAAAATGAATCAAACGTTCTGTGCACCTTTGGGTTGCGGCGTTCTTTTTTGAGCTGCTAAATTGAAACGAGCTAAACACAGATCATTTAATTATTCGCAGTGTAAAACCAAACCGAACATCGAACGACTGCAAAGTATAAATCTCACTCGGATTCGGACTCGGTTGGGAAAGCATCTCTTGGTTACGGTTTTGTGGAGGACACAGGGTGGATTTTTTTTTTCTTAGTGGTTTTCTTCTTAGTCTTTATTTTGTTTACTGAGAATTGCATAGAACATATGGAGTTCTTTCCAGAAGTGTAACTTCAGACCCATGTTTGCATTCAAGGTCTACAGGAAGGACACACTTTAAAGTACATTCGAATGCACCACCCTCTGCTAAGTAAGAAGTTTAATACAGACGGAGATATGAGAGTGAGTAGAGAGTGGATGCTTCACCTCTAGCGAAGATAGTCTTAAGTGTGCGCCTGTTAGTGGCTCTCTACAGGAAGAATAGGATCCATTTAGTGACCGCACTTTAAAGTGGAGGAGGACTACATGCTTATTTGCCATTCACTGTCTCCTTGCAATGTATAGCTTGAAGGTTATTATTTATTGGGAAGTGTGTATGTGTGTGTGTACTCTGTAAAAATCTTCCCATTCTTGTCCTGCTACAGTTCAACAGGTCTTACTTTCAAATTATAAAGAAACACCCGAAAGCTTTCATGTTTAAAATTCACCGGCTTGTATCTGAAGGACACGTTCCCACAAAAAGTCCCCTTTCAGCTATTAAGGTGACCTAAGAGAGATCTTTTTTTTTTTTTTTTTTTTTTTTGTCCATGGGGGTTTCTTCGTCTGAAAATAGGATACGAGGGCCGAAGTAATTCAAATGCTCAATTTAAATCCTCTAAATGCACAAAACGGGCTGAATTAATAATTCATTATTGATACAACGTACAACAGATATTCGCTTGTAGTGTCTGTGCCGAAACTTTGTTTGAATGGCGCTGATTATGTGTAGTGAGCCCTGTCTAAAAGTTCGGTTCTTGAGCACAAATACTGCCATGTAAGGAATAAAACACTCGAGGGTAGTGCTGTTATAGGAAACGAATCGACGACGGTGCGGTGCGATGAAGTGGAGTCTTTACTGTTACCACACTGAAGTACTGCATATCCTAAAGTGTTCTATTCCTTTTATGCCACAGCACTTTGCCAACTCCATCCATCCATCCATCCATTTTCCTTACCGCTTATCCTAAACAGGGTCATGGGGGAGCCTGGAGTCTATCCCAGGGAACTCGAGGCACAAGGCAGGGGACAGCCTGGACAGGGTCCCAACCCGTCACAGGGCAATTTCCCAACTCGTACAATTGTATAATTATTAAAGATAACATTTTTAAATATTCATTTATAGTTCTATTTAATGTTGTGGAACATCGAAGTCCCAGTCGCAGCTTCTCATATTACCACAAATTTTTTTTAGTTTCAAAGTTTCAGCTTGACCTCTGACTGTTACAAAGTGCTGACGCTGGAGACTCCTTCCATCCATCTTCTATACCGTATACTTCTAATACTGATACAGAATATTCATTTCCGGATCAGTTCCACAAATGGTTTTGTTTCATGCGGGTGCGTTTGTGGTGTAAGGTTGCTTAAGCGTTACTCTTTATCTTGTCTTTATCAGTTTCCGCTCCAGATCGTCAGCCCATCAGGCATTCTCAATGCGCACGTTCCAGCTTTGTCAGTCTAGACTTCCTCTGTCTTTAAAGGGCAATTACAGTTAAAAGGCTGAGAGCATGGCAGAGCGGTCAAGCATGGCATGCGACCTTGCACATCACTCGATGGGTAACGGAATAGGACTCGCTGTTTGTAATCACAGAGCCCCAAAGCAAAGTGCAAAGCAGCATAGCTGAAGCTGTGGGGAGAGACCTAACACTGACATTTTGTCTATTTCTCATTTACATGTTAATGCAAGGCAGCAGGACTGCTTTAATCCAAGAAACTGCTTGGCTTCAGTAAGTGAAGAGAGTTGGGTTAAAATGTCGATTGCCAAGAGCAATCAGTAAACCAATGCAAAATAAAAGGAAAAACACAGATACATCATTCTTGAACCAAGGCCCTCCGGCAGAAGCGCGTGCATGATTGAATGATTTCCAGCACAATATGCTCGTCAAAGTCAACAGGTCTTACCAAGAAAACTCAAACGAACCCTATCACGAAGGTAAAGAAGATATTACTTCCCTTTCCCAGAATGTGGTCACTCCGACCTACCCCGAAACTAGTCCTGGAAGGTTGGCCAAGTGGCCAAGTGGCCAAGCAGTCCATATAATCTGACCAGGCTTGAAAAAAGGCAAAACGGATTAACCATATGGACTCACCGCACACAAGGCTTGTAGCTGGGATACAGTGCAATGTTTATTTGTTGAGGATGGAATAACCCTTGAAGTCATGAACCTTGGCAGTGGAAAACTTCTCTGTGTGTAAATAAAACATGACCTCAGTGCACGGACAGGAGCAAGAGCTGGTGCATGAATTTCAGAGGTAGCAATTAGCTAAAATTGGGTTCACATCTGGGAGACAATGGTAGGGTCCATGGTTCTTCAACCTCTCACGATAGGTGATATATATTGGTGAGTCTACTTTGCCCCTAGGTGTGAATGAGTGTGTGAAAGTGTGTTTTCATGGTGCTCTAGGATCGACTCGCATCCCATTCCGGGTGTATCCACATATCCCACCCGGAGTCCCCGGGATAGACTCTGGATTCACGTTCCAGTTAATGACGATGAACGAATGGACTCCTTTTCATACATGGCGTTGAATTTGAAACAGATTTCTTCAATGGCGTCTGAGGATACTCATGATCCCCAGCTCTTGATTTACCGAATGATCTCCATCTCAAACTTCACCTGTGGTTACGGGTTTTGACGCCTGAAGTTCAAATCATCAACGAGCAGCCAAAACGAGTTTCTTTTCGGGTGGCTGGGCTCACTTCCTCCGACAGGCGTTTGATAATCTGGGAGAATCCGTTCTACATTGATGAGAGGATCTAACTGAGGCGCTTTAGGCCTCTGATATGTATGCCTGCTGGGTACCTCCTGCTGGAGAGTACACTCTGGGGTCCTCCAGGTTTTGCTGGAGTAATTATATCTCACAGCTGGTGTGGGAGCACATAAGGAGGATCTGGAGGAAATTGCTCAGGACAGAGATGTTTGGACTTCCCTACGTTCCCTGCTGCCATAGAAAACCTGAATAAATGTTTTTATTTTGACATGAGATTAAAGGCTGACAAATTCAGACGATTTGTTAGTCAGGAGACTGTATTTCCTTCTGTTCATATTGAAAGCGCTCAAATAATGATCCTTGGTTCTTACCTAAAATGATTCCCTCTTGACTTTTGGCTTGTGCGTGAAATAACGAATAATACCATGCAACAAACGGCTATTTACCAACATTAGGCATGTGCATGAATAAAACTCATTTGCATGCGTGATAGGTTCTTCAAACTCTTGAGAAACATCAACCCAGATAAAATTTGATTTCTCTCCGTGCGCTCGGATTGCTTTCAGCGGTGCCCCCTTACCCCGTGGCACCATTAGCATAAAGACATGGCCCATTTCTCAGGCGTTCTCCTATTAAACACTCCAGCATTACACAACATGACTCGTGTGTTGAGATGAATCGCGTAAGTGCATTCTGTTATCTGCTTGCATTCCTAAAAGCTTGATTAAACACATGGCACGTATGACTTATGACTCGCCCAAACTTTCATTTTATCTTAAATGGAAAAAGAAGAAGAAGAAGAAAATTTTTTTTCGAAAAATCTTTAAAGGCACGAAAAATATCTTCAATCAGATTAATTTATAGTACACACTGTTGCTGATTTACAGCAAGCTTTTATCAGAGCATACACAAGGGCACATAATGCACCTGACAACACAGATTATGGAAACCGCAAACTGTTTAAGATATACAACAGCAGCACTATTGCACGTAACCTGGTTCATTTTCATGTCAGACTGTGAGGAAGAGGTGAAGAGTTTTGCTGCAAGTGTGTGCCTGGAGATTACAGCTTTAACTTATTTTCTGCACACTCTCTAAGAAACTCCTGAGATGGACATTGGCATGTAATTACATTCGGTGCATCGATTCACTAAACCGTGCAAAAACAGTCCAGTAAGTATTTTACTGAAGAAGGGAGGTCTCTGGCTGGATCCGAGTGGGCGGGATTAAAACGGGTTAACTGTGTGTAAAAACGGTCGACTGTTGTTTTCGTTCGTATAAAAGCATTGCATTCGTGTCAGCAAATGTAAAAGGTGGGTTGCGTTATGCGTCGCCGTTTCAGTATTCATGCTGTACTTCAGAGATTTGGCCAGACATTAATCGAGCTGTTTCGTTTTCCTTTCATGCCACTAATAAACGTATAAAGAGTATATATTTTTTGTCCAAATGTTCTATTTATAGTGGTCGATATTAGATGTATGGGGAATATTTCTCACTACGGTTGTAATGTAGTGGACGTGCACTTATTTGAAGTCTGTAAAGTTAATGTTGTTGTTATTTCTGCAGATTGTAATTAAAATGCACGTTTTATCATTTGTGCTGTTAGGGTGGAGTCGACCGGTCCACCAACACGTGCTTGGGTCGTTGTGATAAAAGGTCGACTATTATTCCAGATGTTTTTACTCTGATAAGTCAGAATATAACACGTTCAAAAGGAAGGGCGTACACACAAGGGCAGTCTTGTATTCTGCACGGTAGCAGGTTAGACCTCAAGACCACTGAGCTACTGTACCAGTGTGGAACATATTTAAAGAGATTTAGCTTCACTTTACATTACGTACACCTTGCGTTTTTTTTTTATCCACCTGAGCAAAGCCTCGAAGTTTACTTCTCCTATTGAGGCATCGACTTACCTACCAGCTGAGCCATGAAAATGGAAAGAACGTGGCTGCTATGGGTTACTCTTAAGGTTAAAGCCTCAAATCAGACTGTAATGTGTCTGTTTTCGGGATAAACTCTTTAAAATCATCTTGCTACCAGAGCACATATGCAATGATTCATACTTCACATCAAACCCTGGCATGCATGAACTGAGGGTGTAGTGAGTAATTATTCAGGAGAACATCTTATAGGCGAGCATGTTCTCTGTGGCCTTCTGGGAAAGTGCTTGCCTTTTGTTGCTGAGGTTGCAGGTTCAAATCCAACCGCATTCATTTATTAAATGTTTGCAGATAGTGTGAATGATAAATAGTGACTTTGGTCAGTAGTGTTGGCTCAGTTGGTTAGTGTGGGTGGTGTGGAGGGTTAGGGTTTGAAACTCAGGCTGGGCAGAAGTGAAAACAGGGGTTATACACAATTTGGAGCAAAGTTCTCATTTTGCAGGCAAGATAGTAAGTAAATAAATAAAGATAGTAAGCAAGTAAGTAAATAAAGATAGTAAGCAAATAAGTCAATAATGATAGTAAGCAAGTAAATAAAGATATTAAGTAAGTAAATAAATAAAGATAGTAAGTAAATAAGTAAAGATAGTAAGCAAGTAAATAAATAAAGATATTAAGCAAGTAAATATAGTAAGTAAATAAATAAAGATAGTAAGCAAGTAAATATAGTAAGTAAATAAGTAAAGATAGTAAGTAAATAAAGATAGTAAGTAAATAAGTAAAGATAGTAAGCAAGTAAGTAAATAAAATTAGTAAGCAAGTAAATAAAGATAGTAAGCAAATAAGTAAATATAGTAAGTAAATAAGTAAAGATAGTAAGTAAATAAAGATAGTAAGTCAATAAGTAAAGATAGTAAGCAAGTAAGTAAATAAAGATAGTAAGCAAGTAAATATAGTAAGTAAAGAAAGTAAATAAGTAAATAAAGATAGTAAATATGGTAAGTAAAGATAGTGATATATAAAATATAACAATATGTGATATGTAAAAATAGCAATATATAATAAATAAATAAATAAAGATAGTAAGTAAATAAGTAAAGATAGTAAGTAAATAAGTAAAGATAGTAAGCAAGTAAATAAATAAAGATATTAAGCAAGTAAATATAGTAAGTAAATAAATAAAGATAGTAAGTAAATAAGTAAATAAAATTAGTAAGCAAGTAAATAAAGATAGTAAGCAAGTAAATATAGTAAGTAAATAAGTAAAGATAGTAAGTAAATAAGTAAAGATAGTAAGTAAATAAGTAAATATACTAAGTAAATAAAGATAGTAAGTAAATAAGTAAAGATAGTAAGCAAGTAAATAAAGATAGTAAGCTAGTAAATATAGTAAGTAAAGAAAGTAAATAAGTAAATAAAGATAGTAAATATAGTAAGTAAAGATAGTGATATATAAAATATAACAATATGTGATATTTAAAAATAGCAATATATAATAAATAAAAATATAATGGTATAAAATAATATATTCGAGAAGAGAGAGCCCAGAGCAGCATAACCCCTCCTGTCACCTCTCCAGGAGCGACATACTGGCTTTCACTCTCTTTGCCAGATTTAGTGCCCCACCGGATCCAGCACCTTTAACTCGCCTGCAGGCCTTGATCCTGTGCCGTATTCACTGCAGAGGAACACACCCATAGACATCTGAGCTACCAGTACCTTCAAACAATGTGCTTTTCCCCCCGTTATCTTTTAGTTTCCATCACTTACACTCTACAAAGTGTTCTTATAAAACTCACCTGCACTGAGACTTGAACCCTGATCCTCTTGATAGGTGCGCCAGTTCCTGCAAAGCGTGCTAAGAAATCTCACTTGAATCAAGCCTCAAACCCTAATTATGAGAGTCTTGCTCCCTTACCTATTGAGCCACCGACGCCTTCAAACAACCTGCTTCTTGTGAAGATTTTCCATTTATCTCTTTATATGCTACAAAGTCTCCTTATAAATCAAACCCGACCACCACCGGCCTCAAACGCTGATCTCCATGGCGATAGGCCAGTTCATTTACCCGTTGCGCCACCAGCACCTTCAGTCAAGCCCTTTTATTTTTGGAGCTCATTAGGTTAACATCTAGAAAGTGCACTTAGAAAGGAAACACAAATCACAAGCATGATGCTACAACACTCATACGCCACAAAGTGTGTTTAATATTCAAAACTAACCACCACCAGCCTCAAACCCTAATAATCACGTCAGGACGCCAGTTCATTTACCCGTTGAGCCACCAGCACCTTCAGGCAACCCCTTTTATCATTTAGTTTACATCACTTCTACACCAAAACTAACCTAACTAACCTTTGTTTTTTGGAAGGTTTATCTCGTACCTTACATCACCTACACTCTATATGTGCTATAAGTGCATAAAGAAAAAGACAGTATTGAACCACGGCTGTCAGAGTGAGAAACAACGTTCTTGTATCTGTAGAACCGCATACGGGTGAACTTTAAACTACTTATACGTGCGACTGCAGACTTCCTTCTGTGTGGCCTTCTAATGTTACAGGTCTATAGCTGCTGTGGAGTTAAGAAGTGACACCAGGAAATAACACCAACTAAAAGAATCACACAGCAGCATGATGGTGCAGTAGGTAGTGCTGTTGTTTCCAAGATCCTAAGTTTCGGGTTCGATCCTTTATTCAGGGTCCCAGTATTCCTGAGATAAACTCATAAGAAAGTTGTGAGCAGTTGTAGCTCTGGCCACATTGAGCAATAAGACCATGGATCAATTGCACACTGTAATAAGTTTACTAAGACAGAAAACCAAAGCTAATGGTGTGGTTTGAAGCTTTGAGAGAATTACATTTAACAATTCTTATATATATATAATATATATATATAGCTCAGTATTTGAACAAAGAGTCAAAAGATCAATGCTATCCTGCTGTGCAACAGACTAACACCGAGCATCCATTATTTAAAATCCACTAGAATTCTGAAAACACACTACCGTCCAGTCCATCCCGTCCCATGGCGGAAATGAAATCATTCCCTCTGTAGCGTCCCAATCAAATCGATCCGTCACTTCACTCAGATGTGAGACGGCAAGACGAGAAACAAATGCTGCGTGTCTGTTTTGTGCTATAAATGGATCATTTTTTTTGTTGCTGATAGATGATCTCCATTCTTGACCTCTAAAGCGCTCTCCATAATGCACACTGATATGAGTCATTTAGCATCTCACAGGCCCGTCACCTCTAGCGCTAGTCTGATAAATGACTCCTAACTTTGGAGGAGTTTTGTTTTTTTGTTATTTTTTTTTTTTAAAAAGAAAAAAAAAAAAAGAAAGAAAACACGGCAGATTTGAACTTTTTACCTCTTACCTTTTTTGTTAATTTCTGAAGCTGGAGCTATAAATTTTATTCTGTTCGATACCAGACAGCTTTGGTGGCATGACTTCTTAAATAACCAGGCTGAGTTTCTCCTATTAGTTCAAATAAAACCTTATATATATTTTTACTAGAGACACTCCAGTTCTCATGCTTCTACTATATATAAGACCCTTTTCTTGGTTCTAGAATGATCTACCAGAACCCTAACCAAGGCTCAGAAATGCATCTAAAATCATCATTCTTAACACCACAAAAAAAAAAAATAGTAGACATAAACTAATCGCTATACCAAAGCAATGGATACCAAGGAGCAGGACAGATTAGTTTTTTATTTAAATTTTTTAAAATGGCGGGACAGTTTGTTGACAGAAACCAAAAGTTTATGCTCCAAAAAAGCCACTCATATTTCGTGGTCTAGATTTGTTTTTCATATATATATATATATATATATATATAATTGCGCTTTAATAAACTGGAGGCTACGTATTAAGTACGACACTCTATGACATGTTAAGTCGTGGGCTCAAGTTACACAATTCACGCCAGTTAAAAAACCAAACCAAAACCGCTATGTAACCTCAGTGGCTCTGTAGCGGCGCTCGAAAGACATGGGCAGTCTAACATGCAGTAATGGTTAGGCAGGGCAGACGTATATAAACTCCGTATATGTTTTATTGAGGACAATCCAACTATCTTGACTGTAATCCAAAGTGTGGGCCAAAACCAGGAAGAACAAAGAAACCGGATTAGGAGAAGGAAAACACAAATGTACGATAAGAATTTGTAACGAGATAAAGAAACAACGGGGTATAAATGAACAAACTACTTAAGGGATAAACATAGAACAGGTGCACACATTTAGTAAACAAGCCAATGACAGGACAACCCCTCCCTTTTACTAGAATAATTTGATGGACAGCAGAGAAGATTGCAATACAGTAGCTGCCAAACCCATCCGACTGCACATGTACCAGGCATATATATATATATAATATATATATATATATATATATATATATACACACACATACCAACATATATTATTACTTTCATTATTATATGAAGTGATCTTCCTCATGTTCGCTTCAGAGTTGCCCGAGCTCGATTATCTTATGATTGGATTATGAAGTTGGCTTGCATCAGTGAGAAAAAAGTGAGCTGCAGATCAGCCGAAGCCAAAGCGAGGTTTTCTTCACACCTCCATATCCCTCACCCAGACAGATCTGGCATGTGAGAATTAATAAAAAGCCAGAGCGGTGAGAGAACACAGAGCTTTTACAAAGCAAATTCTGATCGTTTTAACTTCTCCAGACGAGAAAGAGTCGTGTTATTATCTGAAGGTGTCTGTCAACTAAAACACCTCCCACTGGGAGAACCGCAAGATTCCAACTCCGAAACTGTCTGACAAGTGAGCAAGTGCGCATATAAGTAAATAAGTCGAATAATAAGTAAGTAAACAAGCGAAGAAATGATGCTCTAGCGAAATATGACAGCGAATTACTCAAAGTACCTTTTTTTCAAAGGACGTATTGTTTTGTTGCGTTTATCTTAACCTCAAACCGACTGTTTTTTTTCCCTAAACGTAGAAGGGAATTCTATGAGGGGAAAAAAAAATATCCTGTAATCAGGGTTTAAAAGCTGTGTCAGAACGATGTGGGTGATGGAATCTCTTTAAGAGCTGCCGAGGAAGCTGCCGAGTTTGGCAGAATTCATCATGACGTGATTGTCAAGCAGCTAATCAGCGAAATGCGTGTGTCTAATAGCGGAATTTCAGGGCGGTGGGAATCACAGCCTGAGGATGAGTGAAAGACTGAGCTGTCGCCGACTCGCTTTGTGCTGAAGGTCAACCCCATCTCTCGGAGATCGACTGTTGTTAACTAATAACGCCTGGTGGCGGTGATTGTTGTGGCTAAAGACATTCGATTTTTCTGCGTCTTTGTTTATCGAAATTTGCAATGCAATTCGTGGAGTCTGTTGTGCTTTGTTTTTTTGTGGAAAACTGCTAATCGAAATCGTGATCACAGTGATGAGACCTTTTAGCTGTACTCATGAATCTTTGGCTGAACGTTTGTCGCGATGAGATGTCACACTATGCGCCTTGGCGCAAATCTGCGGTAATTGCGGAAAATTCCAAGCTCCTCCGAATTTTCCCGGAAGGTCCTCGATTTTGCGTTCGTTTCTGTGATCGCGAACGGGACCGCGTAGCGGACGCTACAAGTCTCGGAAATGCTCTAGAGCTCACGGCTGACTTTATATCGCTCGCATTGATACCCTGTTTTGTGGACCCGTCAGCGATCACGAATGAAGCTCACGCGCTCCACTCGCTCAAAGAAGAAGCGCGACTCATCCCCAAATCCCACTTTCTAATGAAAATGAAAAAGATGACCTCTTGTCATGTGATTTGGTCAAGATGATGTGTGAGGCGTCGTTTCAGCAGTGTTACGTATGTAAACAAGACATGAGTAAGTAAATAAAAGATCATTCTGGAGGAAGGATCGGTCGGGGAGATGCGAGGCGTGACGATCGTCTGTTCTGAAAAGAGGACTGGAGGTCCAATGCAGAGAAACGTGACGATTTTTATACTTGTTGGACTGGCGAGGCTCTCGAGTGAGGTTTTCGGAGACGGACGTGTTCGGCGTAGAGGCTGAGCGGTGGGTGTTTGCGGTTTCCTCATGCCCTCCCATGTCGTAGAGGATTGTTTACATGGATGAAGCCAAGGGCGCTGCCAAGCACGGTTCACTGCAGCTTGACTAGTGTGGTTATGACACTGCATGTCGTGTTCCTGCACTCCGAGTGTGTGTGTAATTTGACGTTTCCATGTACTTGCTATCGTGTGTCTCAAGGCAGGAAACTTAAAGTTACAGCTTTACCTCTGACTGTCCATACATGTTAAATAAACATCATGTTAAATAATGGCAGTGGTGACTTGGCGGTTAAGGCTCTGGGTTACTGATCAGAAGGTCAGGGGTTCAAGCTGCCACTGTTGAGCCCTTGAGCAAGGCCCTTAACTCTCTCTGCTCCAGGGGGCGCTCTATCATGGTTGACCCTGCACTCTGACCCCCAACCTCATCCCATGCTGGGACATGCGAAGAAAAGAATTTCACTGTACTGTAATATATATGTGACCAATAACGACTCATTATCATTATCTCCTCACACACTTCCACGTAACTCTTAGATTACGTCACTATAGAAACGATTCGCAGTTCCGCTGTTGTCATAGAAAATGAATGAAACACCTCCTGACCAATCAGAATACAGAATTCAAAAGCGCCGTGGTTATGAACCGTTCGTCGTGATAGTCCTTTTCCTCACCCGAACGTAGAGTTACTTTCAAATATTTAAGTAGAACGCAAGTAATATTTTCTCACTCAAGAACAGGAATAAAAAACACTAGGCATCTGCGATTTTCTGCTATTCAGCTGATTGTAAAAAATTCATAAAAGCCCCCGGAGGGCATAATTAAACTTGTCAGCTCATTATCAGTCGGTGAATTCCGTTGTGTTGGAGAAAGGGGAAGTACGTCGGGCTGTGAAACAACAGGAATTGACAGGGATAACAGCTTTAGCAGAAGAGAAATAAATCCCTTTTGGGAAAACACAATATGTGTAAAAGTATCCTCTTGCTGTGTAAAAGCCCAATTAAAGCCAATCTGTGATTCGTAACAGACCCGTATCACGCCGTATTCGTGCTCCTGAACAACGCATATGATTTTTTCGAACGAATGAAATTTCGTCTTCACGTCACGTCATTACACCACCCCAGTGCTGATTGTTTTCCTACTACAGCACTACACAGAGTTTTTTCATTCTTTATACAAGGTTCCATGCAGGTCTTGAGTTAGAACTGAGGAAAGAAGGAATAAGGATCTGAGAGGAAAGGAACGGAAAGGAACACCTTTAGTGCCGGAGAAGGAAAACCGTGTTTGTCTTGGAGATCACTAACTGCTAACTTTTGCTCAATAAGGACGAGAAACTGTTTGTCTTTCTGAAATGCCAACAAGGCATCTTTTATAATTATATAACAGTAACCAGGATGTAAGCCTCAATGATTATCATTCATAATTCGGAGTAATTTCCTTGGCTCCTGTGCTCTTGGCTCCTGTGCTCTTTAGTAAATCATAGCGTCGAATCCAAAATAACAGAACTGCTGGGCTAATAGCATAAATATTCATGGCTCAGGTATTGTACCCCTGGTGTTTGTTTCTCTTATTGGTTTCTGTAATAGCCAAAAGCGCACGGTTTCCCAGTCATCCCTTGGGACGCAGCCACCGTCGTCCCCTGGGACGCAGTGCATGACGGAGTTCATTATCTCCACTACACAGCCTAATCCTGTTCTGCAAATGAGACACATCCTTCCTCGCCAATCGTGCAACGTCTTATATTTTTACAGAGACCTACAAGTCCTTGCTATTAGCACTTCGCTGTCGTGTTCCTCTATTTGGGAATCTGGCATCATTCATGCAGCATAGTTGTATTTTTATCCTGTATTATGTTACCAACATTGAATCACTTAAAAGCCTCCCATAAATCAGCAGCTTATAAAAAAAAAAGTCTCAAACAGTCTCAAATAATAATAATAATAATAATAAAGAAAACACAGCCCGAAATGTCGACGATTTTAAATAGAATTAACATCTACGATCTCTTCTATGTCAGCTCGTGTAAAAATATCTCAGTTTGCGCATTTTTGGTAGCAACTGAGTTTCAGTGTCATTCACGAAATGTTAATATGGAGTCAATTCAAGTCACGTTTATTTATATAGCACATTTGTAAGACGTGGCGTAAACACAGTCCTGACACCGTTGGCCTTGCAGCTGAAAGTGAGAGGAACGCAAATGAGCATTTTCGTTTCCAAATTACAAATAGCCATCGCAATCACATAAGCATGGAATATGTAAATAAATAAATAAATCGCGGATAATATAACGGAGTTCTAGTAAAAGACCTCTGATCCGTTTTCCATCGCTGATTACCTGCAGGCAAGGCGAAACGAGACCTAATTATCTTTATCGATCTCTGCACCTTGTTAAAACTCCGATAGATTCCAGAGGTACCAGTTCATTATTCTGGATCGTGAGCACCAAAGCTCCAGCCAAGCTATCTGAAGCCGCTTTACTTTGAGGGGAGTGAAGATGTCGGCGGTTCCAAGTCCATTAAAATGATTAATTATCGGGGATGTTATTCTTTAGTCATTTATTTATTTATGCATTCATTTTTCACTGGGCCGTTGGCAGGAGAGATGAATCATCAGGCTTCCCATGGGTACAGCCATTAGCCTGGCGTTTAATCCCGCACAGACTTCGGAGAAGTTGCGTGCAAAACTGCGAGCCAAGTCCTCACTGCGCTAATGAAGTTAATGTCACAATCAGGTGCAGTCTGTAATGTTCACACTGAGGACAGCTCTCCTTGTGTATCTTTTGTAGCGTTGTCTTTGCTTTAGCAAGCATTCGTTGGCCATGGATGGATCCTTGCATTTGAAGTCCCCAGTTTTGTCTTGTGCAAACGCCAGTTCTGGAGCTAATGCTTAGTCGGACAATTTGGCATGACGTATACACAAATCTATGGTTCGATTCATGAAAGCGTCAAATCAGCTTCAGCTGCATGGACACAAACTCCTGCCCGTGATATGAGGATGTCCCTGACATGAGGAAAGAAGTAAATGGGGAAGAAAAACAAACAAGCTTCCATGAGGGTAGAAAATAACATCAACTGCCATGTCAGTTACCCTGCGAAGGATTGGTGTCCCATTTGGGACAATTTCTCCCACCTTGTTCCTCGGGATAGTCTCCGGATAAACCCTGACAAACATTTCTTTATTCTACTGCACTCTATTTAAGCGATTTAAGGCAAAAATTTGAGACAAATTCCAACCATTTTCTAACTGCAGGTAGTTATGTGAACTTTTATCAGCCAGATTGAACTGAAATCAGATTTAATTAAAGCTCTATTTATATATATATAGACAAGTTCCCGAACCCCCGGTGGGTCTAAGTGCCGAATTGCCGGAAGGATATAACAAAAGACGACTGAAATAAAGAAACCCTTATTTCAAATAACCAAAAACATAAAAAGAAATGGTTGTTTTTCTAGCATTGATGTGAAAATATGTACCAACATCCAAAAATGCTATCCAAGCATCTTTATATAAACTCAGGCGTACGGCACGGAGCCGAAAACATGGAGCCTTTCGTTCATGAAAAAAAAACAACAACAAAAAGACAAACAAAACTATTACTCAGTGGCAATATGCTTCATTCTGATTCACTTTTATAAACATGTTAACGCTATTCAAACATCATTACCTGTGTTTAAGTGCAAGCTTCCCATGTGTGCAGTTAGGATTGTCCATGCTGTTTTCTTTATTTAATCTTTATTGTGATTATTTACCGTTCTAACGAATAGGCTTGCTATAATTATTGATGACCTTGATAGTGATCTGAGTTATTTAACTGCAAAATCGAGCATTTTTCAAGGTTGGTAAAGTGGCACACAGATTCCAGACATGCGATGGAGAAAAAGTTATGAAATGAACGAAAAGGGAATTTAAAAATAAATAAATAAATAAATAAATACATCAGATTTGTCCATACGCAGCTTTGATGAATAAGGTCTAATTCGACAATAAACAATCTTTTTTTTTTTGCATTTTATCTAGTAAACATAAGGGAGTGCCACCAGCCAAATCCCTGACTGACAGGTGTAGCTGCCCTACGTGATTAACATTTGAACCTTGAACCTTTAAGTAGGCCGAGTTGATAAATAAAGCATGAGCTGGTCAAAGTACACAGTCTTGCTCGGGTTCTCCTGAGACTAATTAAAACCAGGGTAATATTACCGCGTGGTTCGACCTGCAGTGCTGCTCTGAGACGGCTAATTCAGCGGAATTGTGAGGATCCATATGCAGGAGCTTATTAGTGAAATTGAAATTCCATCGTTCCGAGCAAACGCGGTCCAAATCCACAAACCTATCGCAATCAAGTCACAATTGGGTGCAGCGCGTTTGGTAGCATTGGCATCTCACAGCTCCAGCATTCCCTGGAACGATCGCGTATTAGCAAAAACACACTAGAAGACAAAAAAATATATATATATATTTGTTGTTTACCAGCTGTTTATGATCTCACCGTCCTGTCTGTGTATCCCACTTCCCGTAGTGACAATGCCACACTATTGGGAACGTTACAGTCTTCCTGCTGCTGTAAACAACAATTAAACCAGAGGCAATTAATTCAGTGCACTGGCCCGCTTAAAAGAGATTGATCGACGCTGTGCTAAATCGTCAATTTGGACCCATTACGCTGAGGCATATTTGCAAACATGGCCATAATGCAGATTGCTAAGATAATTAAGCATTAAGAAAGAGGGTTTGGATTATTATGGTATAGAAAAGTATCCCATTTTGAAGAAATGACAGACTTGGTAATTGGCAATAATGCTACAAGGCAAATGTCTGAACGTACTTGTTTTTTTCTTTGCTTTTCTTTTTTTATAATATACGGCATTGTTTCCAAAGTCTATTCCAGTATTCCTCCTGCTGCATTGTCTTCCCTTCACTCTCCAGTCACCTCAAACCATCATTTCTGCGTTTTTTTGTTTTTTTTTGGTTGATTCCACATGATCGACTCTACTATGTGTAACTGTTTTGGAAACAAATCTCAAGAATTTACGCGTACGCATACGCGTTTAGAAAAAAAAGAAAAGAAAAGGAAAAAAAAATCAATAAAAAAAAAAGCAGAGTTTTTGTAAGTTCACCTCCCAGCTCTCTGCATTTCAATCACTTGGATGAATCGAAAGTTTCGTACCCGTTTTCAAAGAAGCACAATTTGTCAAGCTGCAGGGGGTGGCTTGATTTGTTCTGGTGAGGTAATTCTGGGTTATAAATCAGCCTGTATTTCCTTCGCAGATAAACCAAGGCGTAAAAAAATAAAATACTTGGCAAGAGGAAGTCAGCTCAGAATAAAGTCCTCAGTATGCTTTGAGTTTCATTAAATATGGATGAACATCGCACTCTTTTTCATGCGTCCCTGATCCTTAATTTTGTATTTCAAACAAAAATTAAATGCTTGCCAGAGTATTAAAGAAGGAGGTGAATAGTGAGAAATTTGGTTCATCTCGTAATGAATTCAACACCTTTGGAACTGCTTTTCCTTACTAGCACTCCCTTTGGACTTCTCTATCTTTCCTTGTGCTTTTCTGATTCTTTCTATTGTGCATCTTTTTTGCTCTCTCTTGAGTAGAGAGTCACTTGCTTGATGCTTTCGAATTAGACTTACCCTGAATATGCTCTTTAATGAGCTGAGTGATCAATCCACAATTCAGCAAGTTGGAATGGAAACCAGGGCGATCAGAGGTGTTTAAAGAGAGGACCACAATCAGTGCTATTCAGGACCTATTGTACATCCACCCACCGACAACCCCCGTGCATCCCTCCACATCTTTCTTTTATCTGTCTCTTTGTAAGCCGTTCTGAAATGAGAGGCATTTTTCATTGTCGTCCTAAGGATATTTACAGAATGTAGTCGATAATAACATTTCCAATTTCTCCCCACGAGCATTACGGACGAGCACGACCCACGCGACCTAATATACCATGCCGTCAACACCAAGAGTAGGTCAAGTTCACTTCGGTCCGAGGTTCTCCTGCCTGAAAAGTGCGACGCAGTTTTCATCCAGTGATCACAATGTTGCGTCCAACGATCACGAGGTACGAAGCACATCATGACATCAATTATTTAAGCAATAAAAAAATAAGCAATAAAGCATCAGCGTGGGATATTGATCAAAGTAAACACAAGAAAAAAACGTCACATGAACTCTTGGGTTTGTTCATCCAGCCAATGGTGGAAAAACAAGTAAACACTTGCACCTAAGTTTACACAATCCCATCCCATCCTATTACAACAGCATATGGGAGGTATTTTGCAAGAAATGAACAACCTGTTTACCTCTACAAGGTGCCAATCCCGCACCACCAGCGGTCGAAATCAAAGCAGCCGAAGCATTTTCACGCCAAGCTATTTTCCCAGTCTAGCAAACAGCTGGGCTGTGGAATGGAATTCAATTTAGCGGTAATTATTTCGATATTTATCTCAAACCATTATTTGCATGTGCAAACCTGGCTCACATTTACACGCGAGTGATTATTCTAAGCGGAAATATTGCTCCGACGTAAGTGAGAACCAGGTGTTGGATGAATAAATTATGGTGATATGTGGCAAGGTGTCAACCAGAGAAAGGTGACTCAAGAGAAACCACAGAACTCCCTGGGTGCCACCCTGGCATCAATATTAATGCCAGGCAGCTGCTGGATTAGTTGGTATTCTGACTGAGCTGTACAAAAAAAATAACCAAATGCCAAAAAATTTTTTTAAAAATAAATCACATACTTTACTAAATAGATGTTTAAATCTTGTTACGTTTGCTTGATGCTTGTATCCAAGCAACTTATCATTGAGACAGCATCCAGCTGAGCTGATGAAGGCATCTACAGCATGGTGATGGTGGGATGTAAATTCCTCCAACCTTCTGATCAATAGACAAAAGCTTTAACCACCACACCACCACGTCCCCTACTGACAGATCACTTTTATATTTATTCATCCCTGCAGGTAATTACACAATTGCAGCAATTATCAGCCAGGCACAAGCAATTAAACAACCAACAAATATCCAGGCATCTGAGAGACGCTTGCATGGGGTGGAATCTGCTGGCATGCCAAAGTTATTAATTCCAACCTTGAGCATTTTTTGTACATGAGTCAAATCAAATGACAAACACAGACCAATAAACTATGGAACTGCATTCTTGAGCTAGAAGCAGGTGCCACTCCATTGTCTAGTCGTATACAGAATATGTTTATACATATACATACATATATACAGTATATCATTAGTCTGTATATCTAATAATTACTCCAAGGCTCCATGGGGCTTGCCACTTTTCCAGGCTCTGTGGGCTTTGACAAAGTGAAGGAGAACAGCCCACCCCCCTGTATTGATTACCGTGGCTTGAACACCATCACTACCAAGCCATTAAACAATTAAATAACTAAGCATACTAAACCCGGCCCTTTGTAGAACATATAGTATAATCGAAGTGCTTTTCATGGAGATGATGAAAAGTTGCAATCTGAACCACTTGGAAGGACTATGGAGATCTCAGGATCTTCAGTATTATACCACCTTCACCCCTTCCATTCGACGGACCCGCCCGATCCATCCTGGTGCTCTACTTCTGGTTGCAGTTCTCATCAGTTGGAAAAATACCCGCTGCTGCTAAGGATGGGCCCACATGGTGCAGTCTAAAGATCATTGAGATTAGAGGATGGTACTACTTAAAAACCATAAAGATGGCTTTGGACCTCAATTCATATGAATAGTTATGCTATGCTAGCTTTAGGACTGCAATTGCCACGAACAGTTTTGCACTCATGTCTCCATCAGTGAGCAGTGGAGAAGTTCAATAAAACATGTGCAAACTGTAATGAATTTCCTGGTTATACAATTGCAGCATTTGACCATGTAGTAGTATTTGCACAGTAATAGAAGGGATTTATTTATAATCGCACTATATGGTGTTACCCAGAGGAGGATGAGTTCCCTTTTCAGTCTGGTTCCTCTCAAGTAGGGGTGTCCAATCTTATCCGGAAAGGGCCGGTGTGGGTGCAGGTTTTCATAACAACCAAGCAGGAAGCAGCAGTATTGTTTTTTTTCACCCCTAAGCTTAATGCTACCCGTAGAGACTGTATAGACCAGTGGTCACCAACCCTCTTCCTTGAGATCTACCTTCCTGCAGGTTTCATCTTCAACCCAGATCTAATACACTGGTTTTACTTGCTCAAGAATTTCTTAAGGCAATGATTAAATGGTCAGCTGGGCACCATTATGGTTGGAGCTAAAGTCTTCAGGAATGTACAGTAGACCTCAGGAACAGTGTTGGTGACCACTGATGTACAGCATTACAAGGAGGTGTGACTTGACCATACAACACCATATCCAGGTGTGTAAATACAGAGTAATTTATTTGCTTCTCTATTATTATTATTATTATTATTATTATTATTATTATTATTAGGATTTCTCCTGGGGTATCAAGTGTTGTTTATTTATGTATATATTTATTTGACCCTGGCAGCCAATTAAGGTGCAAAATTGTGATATTTCTTTTAAAAGGATGACCAATTAGCGTTGCCATGACAGCTTTGAATTCTCAACACAGTATATTAGGCTACTATCAGATGCTTTGCTCTGGTCAGTCTAGACCCTAATAAAAACTCCTGCCTCATGAGCTCTACAAACGAAAAAGCTAGCAGCTATGGAGACATGAAGCGCCAGCAAATCATTTCAGGACTCTGAATGTGCTGCCTAGAATATCGAGCACCCACATAACAAGAATCTGAACATCGAGACTTCTCCCCGCATAATTACCGACACTTCTTTTGATCTTCGGGCGCCGACTTTTTGTTAAAGCTTGTCACTAGCATTGAAGTCTACAAAGTCATTCAAATAAGTTGAACCCTTTTCGATTCCTTTCCCCTCAAAACGTGCTTTCTAGAGTGTGAGTGCCAAGTGAATGCTCCTGCAGCAGGATGTGTAAGTGCTGATACTTTCATTACAGATAAATTGACCTCTGCCCCTGCTGGACTTGTTTCGTTCCTTCAGTCACCTCATCACAGGGGTCATGGCTGCGATCGATACCCAGCTCGTCTCGTCCTCTTCGAGTAATTACACTGTATAAAAGAGGATCATTAAAATGCTACTCTTCATGGGGGGGGGTAATTAATGGCGAAATGCAGATGTGAATCTGGCATCTAATGTGGACTTGAGCCATCTTCATCTCAGAGGACGTGCCGATGCGGTTTCTCTGAGGGGAAAATGACAAGAGGTGATTTATCGAGCTCACACAAGTGCATTACCCAGTTCACTCCAGAGCTCCCTACGCACCCCCCCCCCTCCAAAAAAAAAAAAAACCCTCCTTTTTTGTAAATTCATGAAACCTCACTGTTTAACAAGTTTTGATTATGATTTATATTATTTTTTTTCAGATCCAGAAATACATTCAGACGCGTAACATTCAACTTTTTGGCTTAAAATGAAATGACTCCTGAATTTACTCAGTCATTCTTAGTACATTTTTAGTGAACGTCTGCTTATTGGTGAGACGGCGAGAACTCTTACACGGACAGCGCGAAGGACGGACGCACGCTACTTTTGGTTTGTTTTCTAGTTGCTCTGGTTAATGCAAAAGTTAGTTACTAATTAGAAAGTCCTACAAATAAACGTTTCGTTTTTTCGTTGTTGGATATTCCGCCGTCCAAAATTTCCAGAAGATCGTGTGAAGAAGAAAAGTGCTCTCATTTTTTTCTCCTTTAGTGTCAATAATATTGTGATCTTGATTGAGGACACTTTGATGATACCCAAGTTACCTAAATTATAGATTAATTATATCATTATAGAATGCTCTTGAGGCCCTCATTCCATTAGCATGTATGCTAGTTCGCTACACGTTGTGTACCTTTGGTAATTCTGTGTCAGAAAAACAAAACAAACCCGAAACAACCCGCAACTCAAACAACTATTAACCATGAGATGGCTTGACATACTGTATTTTTTTGAATGGTTACACGTTTGTTTTTTTTGTTTGTTTTTTTAAGATTCAGTGTTGGATAAACATGTTTGCTGTTGGACTTTGGGACACTATTTTGTCCCCGGTCCTGTATTCATTCCTTCACGTTGTAATTGTTGTGATGCGTACTGGATAGTATTGATACTCTGTTTCCAATTATGCCCAAAAAAAAACCAAAAAACAAAAAAACAACCCCAAACTTTCCTATCAGAGAGGATTCTGATGCTGATTGTAATTGTGGTTCTGATTTATACAATTGCGCAAAATAAATAAATAAATAAATAAATAAATAAATAAATTCCCTGCAGGTGGATTCGGCTCGGATGTTGCGCTGCTGTAATTGGAGCACCTGCCACTCCTGTGCTATCCATTTACTCATTCTCTACTGTGTGTGTAAGTGCCTTTGATGGCCACTTCATAGCAATCATGGCATGCTACTCTAATCAGACCGATATTACACGCAGCACATGTTTGTTTTTTTCTTCTTCTTAATAGTACTGCGGATGCTCATTTGTACGGATGTCTGGAGGACAGTGACTACGGTGGCCGCCTTCCGCGTTTCAAACAGACGCTAGTGGAATTGTTGAGCTCTCAAACCCGACTGGTCCGCCAAATCGCATGCTGAGATTACCGCACTGGTTTTAATACGTTATCGGATCTGTAGTAACTGCTGTTTTGTAACTTATGTTAGAAGAACAAGATCATGTCGAGACATGATTGACAGAAAATAATCTGTGACTTTGACGCAGGGAACGAATTCTTTTGTGAGTAAGATCCTCGCAGACCCTTTAGAAATGAAGTGGTAGCAGAGCTTCTCTCGATTACTATTTTAACTTGTCAGATTGAAAAAAAAAACAACAACAAACCTACAAACAACAACAAACTGAGATTAGAAAGGAAAGTCGATGCAGTAGGTATAAAATGATAGCACTGCTGATAAACATGGGGCCTTTGGGCATGTTTCGGGTAAAGAAGGCATGCAGTTGCCATGCCAATGAAGCTTCATAGCATGTAAATTAAGTTCACCGAGTATTTATAGAGAATGTGAGAAGCTCTAAAAAAAAAAAAAAAAAAAAAGACAGACTTGCGGTCAGGATCGAACTGAGGACCCTGGAGCTGTGAGATGGTAATGCTACCCACTGCTCCACTACTTCTGCTATCAGTAATATAGAAGGGCATTATAATAATTAAAAAAAAAAAAACCCAACAACTACAATGTAATAATGTCATGAGCATGTTGGGCTGAGAGCGTGTATCCGACAACCATATCCTCACATCTTTGGTAGCTCCTGGAAAAATGATGGAAAGGGAAAGTTTAGAAAACAAGTTCTTCCATCACACCATCGGTGTCAGTGTCGGTAGACTTTTTTTTTATGGCATCCCATCAACGGCTTCTGTTTCCTGTGGCAGCCTAATTTCCCCAGTGACATCTAATCATCTGCAGGTGATTAGATTTATGAGTCCGGTGGATTGTTCTTGTTCTTGAGATGCTGTAATGTTTTGCAATATTTCAAAAGCTTTTCATCAAGTGAGTGCCTTTTTATACGTAGAAAATATGCCAAGGAAATGCCAATAACGTTCTCGGAAAAATAATTGGCCATCGCGATACCGGGTCTATTGAGGCCACTTTTTTTTTATTCCGGCAATATCTTTAATTAAGAGGTAGAGATACACACTTAGAGTGCAGATCTCATGGCTATAATAGTAGCACAGGTTGAATCTTTATTTAAAAAACAAAACATTACTATTGGCGATGCTGTTTTGAACTGTCTCAGAAACACCACCTACTATACACACAACTTTGGAGAAATGTTAGCACTTCTATTTCGCGTCGCATTGTGTTGTAACGGCTGTTTAACGCCGTCCTGAAACAGGGTGTGAAACAGGCAATGAAGGCTGTTCCAAATCCTGGACAAGGCTAGGAGAATGTCCAGGCAGATATTAAGTTACCTTTTCAGTTATTGTGTTCCTGGCAAGTGCAGTAATGGAGCTCCTGGCAGCGGCGCCCATGTATTGGCACTAACCTCTGGCATGGAGACTCCTGACAATACTCTGACAAGTATTTCTGTAATTTGGACTGTCAGTGCTTCCAGTAGGACTCCACTAGTAGTAGAAGAAGAAAAAAAAAAGTCTGGCTCTCACACGCCATCTCCCAGGTCCATTGCTGAGGAATAAAACACTTGAGGATGTGCTCTTATTGGACTATAAGTGGTAATGTTTCTGTTACGTTATAGCAGCTATAAACAGTTGATCCTTCACCATCCTCCTTTGAAGTTAATAAGACAACTAAACGCCAGACTCCTCTGTCCACGCTGAAGACTCTTTCCAGAAAGGCTAAATGAGCATTCTCATTACAGAAATCTTTGCCACATTAACAATTATAACTATTGTCCACGATCTGTAGACATGCAAATGTATTACCGGATAACAAGTGCATCTATATAAACCTGTGATTTGCAGCTGCACTACTTTTCCGACCAATCAGGTGACTTGTGACGCACCACCAGGGGACCAAACGTCTTCCGGGAATTTGGGAAATAAAGAGTTAGATATTCACAAGTGGTGTAACAATTGGATGATTTGGACTGATTTAAAAGGTCATTTGAAAGGCAATGATTGAAATGAATCGAGGCAGGAATCATAAATCGATATATGATATGATCTAATTATCATTCTAAAAAAGTGCAATGATTTAATAGTTGACGATCCCACTAAATCTGCTACAATGCAATTTCAATTCTTAAGGCAACGATGCAAAAACTGATGATACCACCGAATCTTCTACAAGATGAGTTTCATTCGTAAAGCAGTGATTCAATATTTGATACCACTGGATCTACTACAATACAACTTTGATTCGTACGGCAATGATTCAATATTTGATGATTCCACTGGATCTACTACAATACAACTTTGATTCATAAGGCAATGATTCAATATTTGATACCACTGGATCTACCACAATACAACTTTGATTCATTAGGCAATGATTCAATATTTGATACCACTGGATCTACCACAATACAACTTTGATTCATTAGGCAATGATTCAATATTTGACGATTCCACTGGATCTACTACAATATAACTTTGATTCATAAGGCAATGATTCAATATTTGACGATTCCACTGGATCTACTACAATACAACTTTGATTCATAAGGCAATGATTCAATATTTGATATCACTGGATCTACTACAATACAACTTTGATTCGTATCGCAATGATTCAAAATTTGATGATTCCGCTGGATCTACTACAATACAACATTGATTCGTAAAGCAATGATTCAGTATTTGACGATTCCACTGGATTTACTACAATACAACTTTGATTCATAAGGCAATGATTCAATATTTGATATCACTGGGTCTACTACAATACAACTTTGATTCATAAGGCAATGATTCAATATTTGATACCACTGGATCTACTACAATACAACTTTGATTCGTATCGCAATGATTCAATATTTGATGATTCCGCTGAATCTTCTACAATACAACTTTCATAAGGCAATGATTCGATATTTGACGATTCCACTGGATCTACTACAATACAACTTTGATTCGTAAGGTAACTTTTTTTTTTTACATTTGTTGATACCAAAGTTGGTCACATATTGATCGGAGGCTACAAAGTTGAAATCGTATCACGGCGGATTCAGTGGCATCATCAAATATCGAATCATCGCCTTATAAACAGAAATCGTGTTGCATTGCACCAGAACAGATTCAGTGGTATCATCGACCGTCATATAGTTGCCTTGAGAATCTAAATCACCCGGAAGCCTGAAGTATACACCGCGAATATTCACACACCTGCAAACTCGAAAGCCACGTGAAGCAAAATATGTACGCTACAGCAATTCATCAAGTTAATAGGTCGTGTTTGAATAATTGCATGGAAATAAAAGCAAGCCACAACTCCACATCATTAGGCACTTTGATGAGAATGTTGAAGAGTTACAAGCATCATTACGGCACAGATAAAGCCTTTCACGACGGCTCCGAGCACAACGCGTGTACGAAGAGAGAGATGAAATGTTTGGGTTAGCGACATGATCAACATTTGAAATGATCAAAGATCTAAAACAAAAATGCAACACATTTTATATTATGTATAATTTTATAACGTTCTGTGCAATGCTTCAACACTCAGCTTCACTGAAGACGTCCCCCCTTTTTCCTTTAATTAGTTTCCTTTATAACATCTTATGATGGTCTTTTGAAAAGTGAAAATGAAAAGAAGTGCACTTCAATAGCCACACATACGGAAATCCTACAATCCGTTGGCGTTGTTATTTTGTGGTAGTGTAATGGTTTTAATAGGCTGAGCTTCTAAAAGCCTTTCCAACGTTCGAACATGGTTAATGCACGAGTCCTGTGTGCGTGCGTGCGTGTGCGTGTGTGTTCTTACCTCTTCAATCAGGTAAGGAGCAGAAAGTAAAATGGCACCATTGTGTAGTCTCAGCATGAACACCTGGGGTCTTGGGAAGAAAAGTGTTTTTCCGAAGCTGTACAACACACCCTCACACCCTTTACTCATGTCTCAATTTTGCACTTTGCTTTCGGTACGTTTATGCAAATCACGCTTTCTCCATTTCTTTTCCATAATTCACCTTAATGCTCTCCAACACCTACACCGTAGCACGATAGCAAATTCAGAATCATTTTTTATTCTCTTACCTAGGAATCCACGGCTTTGAGATGAGTTTGGAGATGCTGTAATGCCTTAGCTGTTGATTCATTCTTCTCAGAACGTCTCAGCTTCCTTATTATACATGCAGTGTTGAGAAGGAGATGATTCCTTGGTTCTCTCTCTTAACTAACTGAAGACCAAGCAAACTCTGAATCCTGCCACCATAAGGGAGCAGTATGATGACTTCCTGTCTCCACTGCTTCTTTCAGGTATCTTTAATAAGGAATAAACCAGAGTGTCATGCTGTTTTAGGAAAATACCATAAAAGCATGTCCGAATGTATACCACAGGAATTTTCCAAGGATTACGGGTAATTTTTTATTTTTTTTGAAGACGCTCCCTTAATGCTGACCAATCAGAATCGAGAATTAAATCTCGCACCTTCTTCACCAAACTGTTGCTGCAAAGTTGTAAATGTACTCCATCTTGCTCGTTTTGGTTTTAGCGAAACGTCTTTTCCCCGAGGGGACGAAAAAGCCATATTTCAGAAAGAGCAACAACTTTAAGGCATGCTTTGTTAGCTCGAAGACGCTAGATCCTTCCAACGCCTGGAAGAAACGTGCAACTAAATCAATCGATTAATATCTGTATCATTTCATTTCGAGATATCTCGATACAAATGTATTTTGATTAATAAAAACTGACATTTACATTTATCAAAATTGCATAAGAATTCAGACTCAACTGCAAAATGGCCGACACCCGATGTAATGCGCTATATAGGAGATAGGGGGCAGCGTGTTTTTGCGTCCGACCCAAAAAAGGCCGTTTACAGCGTGGTATAATAAATGATCCGTCGGGTATTTCGAGCTGAAACTTCAGACACATTCTGGGGACACCTGAGACTTATATTACACCTTGTGAAAAGGGTCTCCTTTAAAGACAGGATGACATGATATGTATTGAAGCTGACTGAATAAAAAAACGAAAGAAAAAAAGACCACACCTTATTTGCTTTTAAAAGTCTAGAAAACACACAGCTTTGCGCGGAAAAATCTAATATTCGCTTGTTTGGACGATGGGCTTTGATTCTCGCTCTCTTTGTGACAGAAATCCTGCAAAATTGGATAATTTCGGTCGACTGACAGTGAAATGTATTGATCATGATGAGAGGCGTTTTCTTCCGTCACCTCTTGCAGAAAGAGTGACTGGGGTTTAGTTTTTTTTTTTTTTTTTTTTTTGTAGCTTAATGGAAATGAGAACACAAAAAAATGAGCAGAGTTCAAGAACAAGACGTTACAAAGCGTGGCGTCTCGCTGTCTGCGCTCTAACGCACAGGAACTCTCTTCAAATAGGAACAGGGCTTGTTACTGAGATGAAACCAGCATTGTGGGTGTCCAAGGAAAAGAAAACAACCAAAAGGTACCGCTAGTGTGAAAGCACAGCACCAATTAAATCAAACACCAGCGTCTGACTGACAGAGTGAGACTCTTTCACAGTGATGTTTGTTGGCAAATGAGAACTTTTAGCTGTACTCATGTTCGACGCACGTGAATCGAAGAGGGCTTTGGCTGAACGCGTGATGTGATGATGTCACAAGACACGTTTTGGCCCAAATCTGCGGTAAATATTGAAAAATTGCAGAGTTTGTTTGATGGAGGGAGTGCTAAATTATGCGAGAAATTATGCGATGGAATTGCCCATGAGAACTCACGTGAGACCACGTGAACAATATGAGAGACGATAAAAGCACATGTCCAACATGTGAAAAATGAATAATAATGAAAAATCACGTGATTTTTCAATCAAGTGAATGGGAAACAAATAAGATGATATGAGGAAGAAACCTTGAGAGGAACCAGACTCCAAAGGGAACCCGTCCTCATCTGGGTAACGACGGATAGTGTGAAAGTAAAAGAAAGTTCATTATGGTGTTTATATGAAGTCTGTTTGTTGAACTAGTCCACTGTTCACTAAAGGAGACCCGAGTGTAAAACTGCATGTGGTCATTGCAGTCCCAAGGCCATCGCAGCAACTTTGCGGAAAAAAAAGTCTATTCATGGAAAGCTTGAGTAAACAAATATGTTTTCAGCCTAGACGTAAACACTGAGACTGTGTCTGAGTCCTGAACACTAATTGGAAGGCTGTTCTATAACTGTGGGGCGAAAGCTCTTCCTCCCGCTGTAGCCTACAATATTCCAGGTACCAACAAATAGCCTGCACCTTTTGATCGCAGTAGGCATGGTGGATCATAAAAGACCAGAAGTTCGCTCAGGTACTGTGGCGCGAGACCGTTAAGTGCTTTATAGGTCAATAATAGTATTTTATAAAATCGAGCTGAAATTTTACTGGGAGCCAATGCAGTGTGAATAAGATCAGGGTGATGTGGTCACATCTTCTGGTTCTAGTAAGGACTCTAGCAGCTGCATTCTGGAATGTTGAAGAAATTACTATTAAATCGAAATATGAAAATAAATGAATTACGTATTTAAAAAAAATAAATGAATTGTGTAAAAAAAAAATCTCATGAGAAAATAAATGAATTTGACAAATACAATCAGGTGAAGAGAAAAAAAAAAGAAAAGTAGGCAACTCATGTGTAAGTACATGAATCGTGTGTGAGGATAAAAGAATGGTGTAAAAACTTCACTACATGGAGGATTTTGCCACATTTACACAATTAGAAGAATTCCACGACTGAATCTTTATTTATTATTACGTCTGGAGCCGTGTTCTCCGAGCGAGCCGTTGTTGTGTCTACGACTGTATGCTTGTGCAAACAGGTAATTCTAGTCAGCTCTATGGAGAATACTAATCCCGAGCTGTACACAGTTCCTGTAATAAGGTACGCACGGCTTGACCGGCGCCATTTCAAGCCCCATTGAAACTCAATCTGTATTTCATCATTTTTCAATCAAACGGAAAAACGACATATTAGCTTTTTGTCACTTTTCATCAAACGCCGTTGTTTTTTTTTCTTCTTTCAGGTGTAAAGCGCTGCAGTGACAAACAGTTTACGTGATGAAATGCTTGAGAGACGCATCTGCATTGCTCATGTTCTTTCTTTTGTTCTATCTTTCACACTCTTTATGCATTTTACATCGGTTTTTTTTTTTTTGCTTCCCCAACCTACTGTGAGCCTTTTAGGCCGGGACAGGCAGATTACAGACACCGAGGCCGAGGTATTGCCTCACAAATTTAATAAAATTGGTGTTAGTGTATTTATTAAAAGTTAGGAGCGTGGTGGGGGTTTGATAGTGAGGGGCGTGACGAGGGGGCCGAGCTTTCACGAGGCGCCGTAGAGGAGGCTGGGAGTGATGCCACGTAGCCGGGAAGTTTCTTCTCCACTGTCCTCGTCGTCATCTTGTACAGGAGAGCGAGAGAGAAATAGGGTAGTACAGGTGTGTATGTGTGTGTGTGTGTGTGTGTGTGTGTGTGTGTGGAGCGCCAACTCAGCCCGCTTCGGCCGCCGCTCCCTTTTATAGCGCCAGCTCTTCTGCTGGATGGTATAGAGAAGCCGCTCCAATCACTGGCCTCCAGCCGTGTGTGTTTCTGCAAGGCCGCCTCGCAGCCACGTGCGCTCTTGCTGTCCAAAACAATCTCGCCGGCAGTTGTGCGAGGAGCGCGCTTCCTGTTGCGTGTGTGGGCTGCAGGCCCGCAGTCACACTATAAATACGACCCTGTTATGTCACTTTTAATTAACCACATGTCTGAGAAAGCTGGGAATATTGCCATGTGATGGTTTCAGATACAGGTACTATGCGCAGACATGGATTCAACAGTACTGTATTTCCAAGATAACATACATCATGTTTTCTATCCAGCATCCAAGGTTAGATTGCCTACGCGTCAGCGACGATTTCATTAAATCCAGTCTGACACCTCTAAAATTAGCTTGTGAAACCTGGCAGGTTCAGCCAGACACGGCTTCCGTTATGATATTATAAAAGGTTTGATGTATTGGCTAGGGGTTGAGGACGGCGTACAGGAGATATGACCGTATTCAGGGCCGGCGAATTCGCGTCTGTATTTATGCAGAGTTAGGTTAAGTTGATTTTACCGGCTCACCATTCAGATGATTAAAATCACCTGCATGTCGTTTGCACCTTCCTGATCGGCTGATCTTAACCCTAAGCCTAACCCTGGGGGTTTTCGGAAATACGGGCATAGAAAATATGGACTGTAGAACGATCGTTTTTCCTTTGCTGTCAAACGTAATACGATGTAGCATACAAGCAATTTGAAAATGGAAAATAAAACAGTGATATGATGATGTAGAGTATGAATGAGAGGATTGCGAGCTCTGAAATAAATATCGTATAGGAGTGTAATATATTGCCAATATATTGCTGCACGAACAGTCCTAGTTCATAGTAATCACATTACTTAACTGAAAATCTGGTTTAATTTAACAATACAACACATTTTCACACAGATTATAAAATAGCACTTGATCCAGCACATGCTATTATTTTTAATATTATTATTATTATTATTATTAATCCATCCATCCATCTTTTATACCACTTTATCCTTTTCAGGGTCATGGGAAACCTGGAGCCCATCTCAGGGAGCATCGGGCACAAGGCGGGGTACACCCTGGACAGGGTGCCAATTATTATTATTATTATTATTATTATTATTATTATTATTATTATCATCATGTAGACAACTTAAAGCTACGAGATACTAAACCGAAGTCGTAAAATCGCAACGTGTGCGCAGGATGTAGCTGATTTTAACAACCTATATAGTTTCCTGCTTTGCGTTATTGAAGGATAAGCTGACTGAACCCTCGTACACCGCATCTACAACTTACTTGAATTCAATTCCATGTCTGATGACGTGTCTCGATGTCTGATGACATGTATTACCAAAGGATAATACTATTATTGAATTAATCGAGTCATTTATGTATTTTAATATCGACCTCAAAATGGCATTTTATAGCTTTGTGATGTATTTCCAGCCCCAAAAATATGAATTTCAGCGTGACGTTTTGTGGTTACATCAAACTGAAACGGAGTCAGAGTGAGACACACATCTGCTCTGGGCAAACTCCACTGTGTGTGTGGGTGTGTGTGTGTGAATTTCTCATAAATTATAAATACATGATTAAACCCGTCATTACATTTAAGATCTGAATAGCGTACAATTTCGATATTAACTCTGAATACAGCCCACGCTGAGGATTTACGCAGGTGTGAGATTAGACGATCAGACTGACTGCACAACACGGAGAGCGGCGAGATTGAAACTAGTCATACAGCAAGCGTATAGGGGAGCTCGTAATAGAAAAGCAGGCAGGGAGGAACGAACTAATCCGTCTGCGTTTGCACGTCGAGCTGAGCCGAGACAGACGGTGTCCTGGAACGGACAGCAGACGAGGTTTTTTTTTTTTTTTTTTTTTTTAAGGGACTCGGAATGCTCAAGTGCGGCGTCACTGCGTGATATAATGGCCGCTGATCAATATCTCTTTTCTCTGTTAATGGAAGGCCTTATGGAAGGCCTCATACCTTACTGGTAATAAGCAGTTTGTGGGAAGGATGGCATAAAATCACGGCTGGTATCCCGCAACCGTGCTCATCCGATCGTCGCTCGAGATCCGTGTCTGAGTAACTTTGAAATTTCTCGCTCTCCGCCCTGCTGGACAAAGCCGTCTCTTTAACGTAATTGCGTGCTCATTATTTATAAATTTGTTGCTCTCTAAGATTGAAATATTTAACAGCCGGTGTAAGCTTGAAAGGCTCCTTAGCAAACAAGTCAACTCAGCATCCCATAAAAGAGGTCCATCTGCTCCGATAAACTCCCCAGGAGTACGCTTTTAAAATTCATCGAGGAGCCGAGCACTTAGAAACCTCAAATCCTGTGGCTCCTTCAGAGAACATCTTCGCTGCGAGTGTAATCAAAACGAGTCATTTGAAGCACGATGATGTCACTATTGAAAGGCGTCGCCGCTCTCGAGCTTTCCGTCCGCCATCTGTACACCCATCTGGATCCGCGGCGTGTTTAATAGATCTTACTCCCATGATATCGGATGATTACAGAAGGGTTAATGGCTGAGACGGTCAACGGCGTAACCCGTAGCAGAATCAGGAGAACGGCGAGCATATGGCCGGATTTGAGATATTTTGAATAGACCAAGCTTATCATGAGAATTATTCGAGGTCTATACATTGATGCCAACGAGAAAATCGAACAGGAGACTTTCTTGCCATTCGTCTCAATCCGTTCCGGCGTTCCATTCCACCCGACGGATGGGAATCGTCCGATCGTCCATTTTCGATCAGTATAAACGTACGAATTATTTTACGACCGCAAGCCTGTTATAAAACTAACCAGGATGCCGTTGGGTTTCTGTGTGTAGAGTATCATGACTCTGTGTTTCGCTGCTGGCGAGCAGGGCGATTGGAAACGGAAGGGGTGTGAGCTGAGTGTTTATCGGGTCGTTGATTATTTTCCTATAACAGCACAACACGGCGTGTTTTATCATTTGCTTAAAGCGCCATATCTAGTAATACGACTCAAGTAAATTGTGTAAACCTTTCATACGAGCTGGATTATAACGTGTAAGACCATATTAGTAAAAACGCTCGTTTAGAATAATGCGTTTAATGTTTAATGCCATGACGAGACACGGCACCACGTCCTCTAATTACAGCCTCCTCGTGCGGTTAAATATACGTCGATGCGCCGATGAAAAAAACCAGGCTGAAATAGCATTCGGGAACGTACGTCAGCCGTGCTTTTTTTCCCGTGCGACTTTTGTGTTTAAAAACGAACACGGTGCACAGCTGGGACTTTCCTGGTGTCCTTGTATTCATCGCTATCTTGGTATGAAGAATGGCTGCAGCAGAGATTATTCATCAGGGGCCGTGGACACCAAGTGAGGACAAAGGAGGCATTTATCTCCCCCGAAAAAACAGGTCCATCACCCCTAGAGTCATCTGCTGCGCTCTCATTCTCGACTGAACCAGCAGCGCTCAGTCATATTCCTCCGTGTCTAATTAAATAGCGTTGTCTTAACCACAGCTGAGCTGCACTAAAGCGTGGGGGGGGAGGAGGGAGGTTTGGGAAGGGGGGGGGGAGGTGCGCGCGCTTTAGGGAAATGTCCCGTTAGCTCGATTGCAGTAGGGGGAGGTTTTGATCCTAATCTATGAGCGTTTGTCGTTTAATTTGACATAGTGGCTTTGGAAATAAGGAAAGACAAAAAAAAAAAAAAGTAATGTTTTAATTAATTCAATTTAATTAATAAGCAAAATGTCATCGCTCACCACCGGCTGTGGAATAAGATGAATAAAACCCTTCAGGATGTATTGTTATTATATACTAAATTATAATTATCGATACGATGACGTGTCCTGCATGGAGATGCTTATTTAACGTTGGTGGAAGGAGTCTCCAGTGTCAGCACTTTGTAACAGTCGGAGGTCTTTACTTTTGGTTTTTTTTTTTTTTTTGGCTTGCGGTTTCCTTGTAACACGACAAGCTGCGATTTGAGTCTTATTATCTTTAAGAGAGAGAGAGAGAGAGAGAGAGAGAGAGAGAGGTTGGTGAGGGAATGAGTGTTTATAACTGCTATAACGCGAGTGAGAACAGAAAATAATTGTCGTTGATTTATTTTCCTGACCCAATGTTTTATTCTGTACTTAAAGCGCTCTCATCAGGCTGCAATTCAATTATAAATTCACTATATCCATGTATCCTCAGAAATACCCCGCCCCCCGCCCCCAGGATCGCAAATCACAATATGTAATCCATCTTATGGATGGTGTATGATTTCAGTGTTGATGTGTGTGAGGCGAGTCACATGTTCTGATGCCTCCTGACAAGCTCCGTCCCACGAGAGAGAAGACGACATCATGCGTCATAACGACGCTGCTGCTCAAATGTCTGCCACGGCGTTTCCTCCCAACTGGACCGCATTATAAAAACAGGAAGCTAAAAGTAATAAAAGAAAAAAAAAAACGGTAGAACAACGGCAGTGTCATTACAGGAATGTTCTAGTAAACGCCACATATCTATGAAAGCCATTCTCAGAACAGGCAAACCGAGTAAACTCTTTAGCCCTGGGGTAAACAAAGCAGAGCTTCTTCCTCCTACCTTCTTCACAAGGAGGAGGTGGGCGTGTCGGGCGTGGTGATCCACACCGCTCCACAGTGCTCCTGAAGGCCTCGACGGAAAACTTCAGCCCGGAGACATGAACTCGCTCGAGTGCAGCGCTCTCCACGAGTCGAAAGGAGCTCGAGGTTGCTAATCGTCAGGGATGCGAGGATGAGGATGAGGATGAGATCACAGAGCGGTCCACCATGGTGTCTCTTTGAGGCTCGCGTAAAAGAAACAGAAATCGCATCTAACGTGTTCAATAGTTAAAAACGGATTGAAAGGTCCTCGGCCTCTTTGAATCCGTTACTGCTGCGCCGAACAAAACGTGCATTCGAAACAGTTATTTAATTAGCAGGTCATAATATCCGCGAGGACATAAAAGGGGTCCTGAGTGGGCTCTCTGTATTCCAACCATGTGTCATAAAAAGAGAGAGAGAGAGAATTACAGCACAGGAAGTGTCTGGGGATGGCATAGCTGGATACTGTGCACACACACACACCCCTACACATGCCCACACACACTGGGTGATAAGAATGGTCTCCTTGTTTACCGTAAAAGATTGATCTAGATCATTGTTATTGACGTATTTATACGGCACCGTTTCTTTTGCCGTAATTGAACGATTGGTTTTATTTGTCTTAATTTATGGGTTTGTGTTTACCCTAATCATACCCCCTGAAGACAAACCGCGGTTAAATATACGCTGCTTTGCTTCGTCGACGCGTCTCATAAACCGAGTGTCATCATCAACCCTCGACTCTAAGTGCGGAGCTTGTGACACATAGCTCTACAGAAAGCCAACAATTTTCCCAGCAACGCCAACGAGTCACAGTGCAATGGCAGACACTCTCTCTAGGAGACGTCTTGTTAAAGAGACGCCGCGATCGGAACGTTTTGATTTCCTGACACTCAGAGGCAGACGTGCTGATCGGCGAGATACGCCGTCTGCCCTCGGAAGCCGTCAATAAGCTCGGGACGGACAGCGTTTCAAAGCAGAACGCGCACGCTCTCGGATTCATCAGCGACAACACGTCGCGTTGACGTGCAGAGATGTGCACGCCATGCACTAACGAGTCCACAGGAAGAGATGAATTCTTAGCCTGCATGAGGTTGTGAGGCAGGTAATACAGTGCCCTCCACTAATATTGGCACCCTTGGTGAATATGAGCAATATGAGAAAGCGGTCCTTATTGTCAAAAAATTCACAGGAATATGCTGCTTTCATGGATATCAAACAATTGCAAACACAGCACAGGTTTATTCCCCCCAAAAACCCTTTGATTTATCTTTGACAAATAAAGGTGTGCAACAATTATTGGCACCCGTTTAGTCAATACTTTGTGCTACATCCTTGAAGACGCTTGAGTTGAGAGTAGAGGCTTTTTTTCTTCTTCTTCTTGAAATCCTTCCAAACAACTTGTGGTGATGTAGGTGACTTCGGATTGTAGTTTTGGAGACTTTCTGACCATCCTCTGACAATTTCTCCAGCTGTGATCCTTGGAGATTTTTTGAAAACTCGAACCGTCCTCTTCACGGTGCGTTGAGACGATACAGACACACGTCCAATTCCGGGTCGATTCATGACATTTCCAGCTGACTGGAACTTCTTAATTACTGCCCTGATGGTGGAAATGGGCGTTTTCAATGCTTGTGCTATTTTCTTATAGACACTTTCCATTTTGTGAAGCTCAACAACCTTTTGCCGCACATCACAGCTACATTCCTTGGTCTAACCCATTACTATGAATGACTAAGCGAATTTGGCGTATGTGTTACCTCACATTTATACCCCTGTGAAACAGGACGTCATGGTTGAACAATTTCCGGTTCCTAGTCACCCAGGTGTACAATTTATTTTGATTTTTTTTAAATATCAGTGGGAATATATCCATCCATCCATCCATCCATCTTCTATACCGCTTTATCCTTTTCAGGGTCACGGGGAAATCTGGAGCCCATCCCAGGGAGCATGCAGCACAAGGCGTGGTACACCCTGGACAGGGTGCCAATCCATCGCAGGGCACAATCAATGGGAATATACTTCAAATATATATATATATTTTTCCGTATGAATTCATGGGGTGCCAATAAAAAATATTCATGGGGTCCCAATAAAAAAATTTGGGGGATAAAATTGAGATCCATGAGAGCAGAGTACACCTCCTACAAGGCAAAGACTGCAGAAATATCTCCAGTAAAGTAAAAACTTTTCTTCAGCTCATTTATAGGCACTGACCTTTAGGGCTGCAGCAATAATGAGCGGCCTCTGTGCTTCGGAAGCGGTAGGAAGTTGGTATTTTGAACTGCTTTCTTTAATTAAACCAGGTGCCACTGTGTTTTATGTGCCCTCCCGTTCATTCAACGTGAATGACTCTGGATAAGAAGAATACAATCTCGCTATACTGTACGGCAAATACGCACCGGTCTTGTACGTTATGTGAGGAGTACTTCAGGACGTGTCGTTATTGGAAAATAATCCACGATGCAGCGGTGTGATGAAGTGGAGTCACCGTTACGACATTCCACCTTTTACAACGATTACGATGTTTTATTTTATTAAAAGAATGACACGTCATACTTTTCATCCATTTAAAGTTACATTTACAGTTGAGGTCATAAGTTTACACACACCTTAAAGAATCTGCAAAATGTTAATCATTTAAAAAAATATATATACACACACACACACACACAAAAGAGGGACCAGAAATTAATTAATTAATTATTTTTATTCAGTCTTGCCCTGAATAAGCGATTTCACATAGCAGATGTTTACGTATAGTCCACAAGACACGATAATAACTGAATTTACACAAAAACAACACGTTCAAAAGTTTACACCCGCTCGATTCTTAATCCCGCGTGTCGTTACCTGGACGATCGGCGACTGTTTTTATGTTTTGCACGAGTCCCTCGTTTGTCCTGAGCCGTTAGACCGCCCGCTGTCCTTCAGCGCAAAAAATCCTCCACATCCTGCACGTTCTTTGCTTTTCAGATCGCATCTTTTCCCACAGTAGGACTCGTACACGACTATTACAAAAGGTGCGAACGTTCACTGACGCTCAAGAAGGCAACACGATATATTAAGAGCCAGGGGGGTGTAAACTTTTGAAAAGGATCAACGGGTATACGGTATATCATCGGTTATAAGTTTGTCTTCTGGGAAACATGTAAATAATGGTATGTAGCTTCTGAACGGCAGAACTAAATGGAGAAAACAAAAGAGTCTACGTTTTATTTTCTCCTCTCTATTGAAGTTAATAAGACCAAAAAAAAAATAATCATGTTTAATTAAACAGCACAGTGGAATAAATAACATGATCTAATCCAACACTTCTCGAACGTTAATTAATTGACCAGGTGTCGTTTTGCACCTTCACTGTTAAATGTAGCAGAGTGTGGTGTTTTTTTTTTTTTTTTTTTTTTCCTTTGGCAGACACACAGACGGAAAGCTGGGGCGTGTTTATTTCCTCGTGCACGTCTATATTCTGCGTGGCGAGTTGGCAGCGAGGTACAGCGCATCTGTCAGACGTGATGGAGGGATTCACTAAAAGAGACGCCAGTTGGATCTTGCTTTATTACACACGCTCCTGATGAGCTCGTGGTGTCGTGTACGCCACCACGCACCTGGCCTGGATATTACATTACTGTTATATAATTATTTATTTTTTGTATTTTTTATTTTTTTCCCCCCATCTCAACTGTTAAAAAGCACACCATCCAATTTAGGAATCATGAAGGCCAGAGTTTGTCATTTTTCCTCTCTCTCTCTCTCTCTCTCTTTCTCAGGAAACTCAGTTGTAAGCTCTCACACATGAAAAAAAATAAATAAATAAAAACTTTACTTTTTCACCTTCTTGTTTTCCCGAGCAGAGGAGGTGTGGTGAGCTGGCATTCAGGCAGGATCGAGCTGTCACTGATAAAAGAGGCATGTGCTGAGAGAGGCAGAAAAGCCCAGAAAATCGGAGGCGACGTCGCGCTGTCGGGGGCGGAGCAGACACTGAAACAGGCGGAAAATAAACACAGTCATCAGAAATTTGAGATCCTTCCAAGCAAGAGCATGTGGGAGGACAATAAATCAGGCTTCCATGGTTCGGAGGCGAAGCTGGCATTTAGAGCTGCTTTGTTTCATTAAATCATCCGTCAACGCATTTTATGTTACTCGTTCGTTCTGGACGAATGTTCCATTCCAGCAAATAATATCCCACACACCTCGCGTTAGTCTCGTATGTTGTGTTATTATTAATTATTTTTTTACCTACAGTGCTCGATTTCGATTGGTCAGAAGATATCGTACAGCTGCAAATGACAGGTTTAGCCTATAATAACGTGCTGGTTCGAATTCGTCTACGGTAACGGCTCGTTCGCAGGGATCTGTATGGCGGGAAGAACAAAGGAGACGCCTATCTAACGTTGAGGTCGATGGAAGGAGTCGCCAGTGTCAGCGCTTCGTACCGTAACATTCAGAGGTAAAGCGGTAACTTTCCGACATCTTCAGAGGAGGTCCCCCTCCCCCCCACACACACTTTATCTATAGCTGCAGGAATGATAACAAGAAATCGTTTGACATTTCACATCATTAAATGCAGAGTAACTCGAAACGGATAAGAAGTACGCCGTTCTTTAAAACGTTTAAAAAAAAAAGTGTGTAATTGTTGGCAAATTTCAGTTTTATAAGTAGGACGAAACACTTCAAAAAGTCGCCATTATGTGAAAATGATACACTTATGAATTGTTCACGCTCCACTTCATCGATGATTTTTTTCTGTAACAGCACGACCCCAAGCTTATTATTATTATTTTTCAAATTCCTTACTTATCTAACGGCTTGCCGAGCCATCGATTACTATTCCAGACACTATTAACGAATCCACAGTGTGTAGATCAATAAGAACAAAATGATTTTTCCCCCCCGTTAGCTCCCCATAGAGTTCCACAGACCGGAGTTTGTCCTTTCGCGAAGTCCGCAAGCTTTCATTTCCTCATTAGTCAAAGTGGACGGAAACTTTGTTAGGATTGTAATGTACCATATTATTCCCCACAGTGAACTATAAATCCAGTGTACCGTTGCATTAAATATCACAATGCATAGTGTCTTCTTTCAGCCTGAAACGTGCTCGTTAGAATGGATACCAGAGCAGCCATCTTCATGAGTATATAGAGGTATATAATTCTACTAGCAATGTTGTGGACTCGAGTCACCTGACTATATACTGCACTGATCAATTGATTATGCCGATCAATAAACACTCATTACCATTACATCGCACGTCTTTGGACTGGGGGAGGAAACCGGATTTCCCGGAGGAACCCCTAAACCATGGAGAGAACATGCGAACCACTAAGCCGATTAATTTTACCACCATACAATGAATTTTCAGCAAATCGCCATCAATCTTCACTCCCAAGGTCAACATTCGACCAGACAAAGACCTAGCCACCCCTCCCCCCCCACCCGCCCCCACACACAAGTGTACATCATTGCATTACGCCCACAGAGATAGAAACGTCGCTTTTCTTATCAACGCCAGCACCCATTTAACACCACGTCCTTGACTTCATTTCGCATAAGAAGGAACTTCCTTTCTCTTGCGTACACCTGTATACGGCTGTTACAGATGATACGTCTCATTAGCAGCCGGGTAATTCAGAGCGGGAGGGAGAGAAAAAAAATGGATTCCGCACTTTGACTAAAATGAAATGAAATTAAATCTATAAGCAGAGGCTCAGATCTCAGGCTGCTCGAGGATCACTCAGGATGGGCTCAGTGCGAAAACCTGTACAGTAGAGGTGAAATGAAAAACACTGACGCTATTGTCTAAAGGACTTACAGGAAACCCACGGAATCAGTAGGTACAAATCCGTGCGCAGGTCTTTACTATAGAAACGCTGACATATTAGAACAAGCACATTGCTATAAATCTGCTGTTTTAGAAAATGAAACATCCTGACCAATCAAAATCGAGAACTCAACAGAGCTGTAGAATATATATATATATATTTTTTTAAAGTACCATAACCATTCAAGGATGGAAGTTGTGTGTGTGTTTCATTCTATATAAAGTGACACTTTTCGCACGCCGAGCGCACTCCTTCAAGAGGTTTAATCGGGTTGGTTAGTTGATGCATTGAAATGCTTCCGTTCAAAGGCTCACATGGTGTTTAGCAGAGCAAAATCATCGCTAAAGCTCAAGGTTAGGCCGAGTGAATGCACAAATGCACTCTGGCGTAGGCTTAAATGAGTTCCAATTAATGTAGAGTACGTGACAAGCCCTTTTTTATTGTTAGGTTAGCTAAATGATTTCAGGGTGTCGGTCACGTATTTCTTATCCCCTTTCTTAGGTACGAGATGTCTATATGTAAAGCACTCGGGGCCAAATAGCGTGATTTAACTGAAGCTGCATTTCTAAATACAGGAAAGCTCGATTCATTGAAATGACCTTAACCTTGGACGATATATTTTTTTGAGAGGTTAACAGGATCTTTCATATGATTATAATCCTCGTTGAACGTTTATTCAGTGTTTTACGATTAACATAAATATGCATTTGGTTGGTGTAAATGATGTTCAAATTCGAAACGTCCGTTAGTGTCCTGGAAGTACACGTTATACAACGTGTGAGGTGTTTTTCAGTTTTATTTTCAGGCTACGATCCCTGTGATTCGAATTCGGAAAGCGTCTCGTGTCTTCATGCGGGACACAACTGCTTTTATACCCGACCTCTGCAGGACTTAACATACACATCACTGTAAACATTCGTAATAAATAAACGATTAACTGATAAAGCCAGATCTAACTCATGCAAATTCATGCAAAGTGCGCTTGATCACGCTTCACTATAGTACACTGGATCACACGTCACTCGATCACGCTTCACTATACTACACTGGATCACACGTCACTCGATCACGCTTCACTACACTACACTGGATCACACGTCACTCGATCACGCCTCACTACACTACACTGGATCACACTTCACTACACTGGATCACACGTCACTCGATCACGCTTCACTATACTACACTGGATCACACGTCACTCAATCACGCTTCACTACACTACACTGGATCACACTTCACTACACTACACTGGATCACACGTCACTCGATCATGCTTCACTACGCTACAGTGGATCACACGTCACTTGATCACACTTCACTACACTGGATCACACGTCACTCGATCACGCTTCACTAACACTTCACTACACTACACTGGATCACACGTCACTCGATCACGCTTCACTACGATACAGTGGATCACACGTCACTTGATCACACTTCACTACACTGGATCACACGTCACCTGATCACGCTTCACTACACTACACTGGATCACACGTCACTCGATCACGCCTCACTACACTACACTGGATCATACTTCACTACACTACACTGGATCACACGTCACTCAATCACGCTTCACTATACTACACTGGATCACACATCACTCGATCACGCTTCGCTATACTACACTGGATCACACGTCACTCGATCATGCTTCACTACACTACACTGGATCACACGTCACTCGATCACATGTCACTACACTACACTGGATCACACGTCACTCGATCACATGTCACTACACTACACTGGATCACACGTCACCTGTTCACGCTTTACTGTACTACACTGGATCACACGTCACTCGAGCACACTTCACTGTACTACACTGGATCACACGTCACTCGATCACGCTTCACTACACTGGATCACACGTCACTCGATCACATGTCACTATACCACACTGGATCACACGTCACTCGATCACACTTCACTATACTACACTGGATCACACGTCACTCGATCACGCTTCACTACACTGGATCACACGTCACTCGATCACATGTCACTATACCACACTGGATCACACGTCACTCGATCACACTTCACTATACTACACTGGATCACACGTCACTCGAGCACGCTTCACTGTACTACACTGGATCACACGTCACTCGATCACATGTCACTATACCACACTGGATCACACGTCACTCAATCACGCTTCACTACACTACACTACACTGGATCACACGTCACTCAATCACACTTCACTACGCTACACTGGATCACACGTCACTCGATCACGCTTCACTACACTACACTGGATCACACGTCACTCGATCACACTTCACTACACTACACTGGATCACACGTCACTCAATCACGCTTCACTACACTACACTGGATCACACGTCACTCGATCACATGTCACTATACCACACTGGATCACACGTCACTCGATCACACTACACTACACTACACTGGATCACACGTCACTCGATCACACTACACTACACTGGATCACACGTCACTCGATCACACTTCACTACGCTACACTAGATCACACGTCACTCGATCACACTTCACTACGCTACACTAGATCACACGTCACTCGATCACGCTTCACTATACTACACTGGATCACACGTCATTCGATCACGCTTCACTACACTACACTGGATCACACGTCACTCGATCACGCTTCACTACACTACACTGGATCACACGTCACTCGATCACGCTTCACTACACTACACTGGATCACACGTCACTCGATCACATGTCACTATACCACACTGGATCACACGTCACTCGATCACACTACACTACACTACACTGGATCACGCTTCACTACACTACACTGGATCACACGTCACTCGATCACGCTTCACTATACTACACCGGATCACACGTCACTCGATCACACGCCACTTCTCTATACGCTACTTTGCTTAATTTCACAGATTTCATCAATTAAATTTCAGAGTTTTTGGATATTTACTCAAACTATGGCCTAGTGTTGTTTTGACAAAATAAATAATTCAAAAATATCCAAGAAAACAAAAAACCCTCCTAGAAATGTGTGCAAAATACAATGGAAACGACAACAGACATATGAAAAAAAAAAAGCACAGATCCAAATAAAAAAGTAATAAAATATACATAGTATATTTATATTGTTGACATGTTTTCTGGGTTTCCACAGGATTTGCTGAAGTACATCCCGGCTTTGAGCACCACAGGCTGCTAAACCCCACCTTGTCAAGTTCTAGAAAGTTCTCCTCAGTGCAATTGCTTCACTGTGTGAGAAGTTTTCTTAAGTATTACTTCTTTCATAAAACTGAGTTCTCTTTACGTTTTAACAAAGAACAAATAAAACACAAACGATCAGATACATCAAAGTATGAATCAATACGCCAAGCAAAGGGGAAAAAAAAATAAAAAAATAAAAACAGACTTATGTAAGGGATGCGAAGACAAAGAGGAAGGAGAAGAGGAAAAAAAGATTACAGAGCTTTAGCAAGTAGTACAAGGGATGCCAGTGAGGCTTTAAACTACAATCAGACAAATCCTCTTATTAAGATGGAAGAAATGTCAAGTCTTATATCTATCAAGTCATATTATATTTCATATATCTACTAGCAATGCTATCATGAACCCTACATGTCAAATAATCAAACACTCAGAGACTTTGCATCTCTCCAGGCCATGTCCCATTCATCATCAGAAATTTTAATCTCAAGCTCTTTCTCCCGGATTAATTTAAGATCATGTGCAGATATATTCCTAAATCATAGACAGAATTTTTATTATTTTTTTTTAAAAAGAAAAAAAAAAGATGCATCTGTCTCAAAAAGCTGTTCATCAAGGTTTGAGGAACTCACATCAGATAGACGTGAAGTGTCCTTCTGAATAAAGTTCCTTAAGTGGAGGAAGCAAAAAGAAATCTCTATCATCCAGGTCAAGTTTTTGAGAGATCCGACCAAAGGATGTAAAAAGTAAGGCCATCCAAAAGGTCCTTCAAATTAGTGAGACCTTTAGAAGCCCAATATTGAAATGGCATACAGTATCAGTCATGCCTGGAGGGAAATCTGGGTTTTTGCATATTGAGCTAAAGACTGATGTTACGGACGACCTACCGTCAATTTGTCGTATGGATTGCCACGCCTTGACTGTGTTCAGAGTAATGGGATTTATCCACACTGTTTGAACCTTCTTCAATTTTTTAAGAAAAAGCACATTTTTGAGCGGCACCTGCATTGGCATTGGGTGGATTCTATATCAAGCCAAAGTGAGACTGGATCCTCAGCTATCCATGTATTTATATATCCTAGGTTTATATATACACCCCCCACCCCCGCCACCCCATGTCTCCCAGAAGACGTAATATATTCCTTCCCAGACGGGGTTTTTTCTTTGCCCATATGCTAAAGATGCTAAACAATCTGTCCACCTCTATCACCGTTTTCTATGAGAAGAGGATTGGAATCATCTCAACTGGATACAATAATCTAGGGAACACATTCATTTTTAAAAGGGCAACACGCCCTATCCAAGCAAATAGGAAGCGTATTCCATCTTTCCAATTCCAAAAGTTTGATACGGTTGAGAAGAGGAGTAAAATTTTAACCGGACATCCGATTGAACATGGGCGATATACGTATCCCCAGGTATGCCAAACATGACGGAGACCACTTAAATGGAAAGGGCATTAAGGATGTACGAGCGCCTTCCAAACTACCCAACGGCATGGCGTCGGATTTACCAAAATTAATCTCATAACCGGAAAAAAAAAAAAGCTAAATTCTATAACAACATCAATAAGAGTACGTGTTAAGAAAATAAGAACGTCATCTGCATAAAGAGTAAATTTATGTTGCCTGTTGGCAACCATTACAACCTGACCTGTTCCCCTATTAACCCGAACACGATCAGAGCGCAGACCGTTTGTTATATCAGCTGCTAAAGGGTTCGTGTATAAGAATTTGACCCAATTAATGAAATGAATCTCCCAACCCAAATTTGAACAATGTTTAAAACAGGTAACTCTATTCGACACGATCGACCGTCCACTTTAAGCTGCTTTGAGAGCTGAAGGACATTTAACAGTCGATGCATATTATTATTAGTAGAATTACAACCTCTAACGAAGCCTGTTTGAGTATTGTTAATAAGATGGGGGTAAGAAGTCTTCTCACCTAGTCGCAGGAATTGTAGACAAAATCTTAAAAAGTCAGTGTTTAAAAAAGATATTGGTCTGTAGGAGGCGCAATCTTCAGATGATTCCTGAACAGAGGGTGGGACGGTCATTTTTCCCAGGGAATAATGAAACATTCGGAAACCATTATTCGCCAGATAATGCGTATATTTTTCCTTATTCCGTCACCCAGACGCTCTGCCAGATCTCAGGTGCGTTTCTCAAGCGCTTTCAGTTCGCCCTCGGCCAGGGAAATAGCGTCCTCTGCGCTCTCGTAGACGATGCTCGGCTTCGCCGATCCGCTTCTCGTGGCCTATCGAATCTTTCGCTCAGCCGTTGCAACATCTCAGAGCGTGGACTTAGCTTTTCATCGATTACTTTCGAAATATCGTACGGAATTCCCGGTGATCGCTAAGCGAAGAGCGGAATCAGACGGATTGTGAGCATCTGGGCTAATCGAAGAGTAGACCCAGAGTCAGGCCTTTTGAGGCATTCCGTCCGGCTGTCTCGGAAAAGACGTGTCTTTACTCGTAGCAAATCAAACCTGAATGCGAAATATGAAAAGAAGAAGGGGAAGAAAACGAGTACGTTGAGCCGTAGCGCCTGCAACACATGACCGCCCTCTAAGCCGCCATCTCGAAACCCCCCCCCCCAGTAATACTTCAATTATTACTTCTTAAAGTAGTTAAATACACAGTGTGTTAGAAATAAGGCCGTTTGTTAGTCGTATGTCCATACATCTCTTTTTTTCGGGTCAAGTTCTCCACTATATATTTCCTCTACATTATGAATTCACCTGGACCTTGAGTGCGAGAGTGTGTTTAAAAATCAGCACCTCAGTTGGAGATGATGTACATGTTGTTTTTTCCTTCATGTGCCCCGAATAACGGCGGTAGTAGCTCGGCGGTTGAGACGTCAGGCTTCTGAGTGGAAGGTCGCAAGTTCAAATCCCAGCACTGCCGAGCTGCCACTTCTGGGCCCTTGAACAAGGCCCTTAACCCTCAACTGCTCAGTTGTATAAATGAGATAAATGTAAGTCGCAGTGGATAACAACGTCTGCCAAATGCCGTAAATATAAATGAATAAAGATCAACTCTGTGTCAGATACATTACCCCCATCTCCTGACTCGTCTCTACGCCCACGAACCAGCACTCAGGAAGTTATTTACAGCTGTTCTGTTTATTCTCTCTTTTCTCTAAGGAGGATTTTTTTTTTATATATATATACATCTTTTACCTTTTTAGTTTACAGGCTCATTAATCAGGATGTGACAGAATTTATTTCACACCAGAGAGAACTGCATTTATTTTATCTTATTAACTTCTTGACAGAAAAAATAAAGAACAGTCGAGCGAGGGAACGGCTGTTTATAGCTGCTAAAGCATAAGAGATAACAGGATTGCATCATGGGATAATAAAAGAATCATTTTCAGCCGTTTTGTCCGTTTTGGGCCGTGTTTCCTATCGTGTATCGTCGGCTCAGGTCTTGAAAGGATGAGATGACCTCAAGCTGCACCCTCGTCATGTCTACCTTTATCGTCTTTCCACTTTCCTAACACGGTCACAACTTCCTGTCCAGTCAACGGGTTAAATTCTGTTACTCGTTACGCTACTTTAACTGGTGGATCGTCTACAATTCTAAGCTGTGGTGTAGTTTTGTAGCTTTTTTTTCTTCCCCTGGTTCTTTTTTTTTAACTATGGTATGGTACCTATAGTGCTAGGAGGGAGAACTTTCTCAAATACACAGCAGAAGGTCTGATAGAGAGCCATGAATGGGCTGCACAAAAAAAAACAAAAACAAAACAAAGTAAGCCGTCTTTGTTTGGGGAAATATGTGATGAACTGAAGAATCCCCATACCAGTTTAAACTTCGGATTTGTTTGGAGAATTCACCCCATGATATCGTTATAGCCTTTCGCAATTACACAGAGATCTCTCTGTTTCTTCAGAGAGTACTGGAAGTACTCGGTTAGCCGTCAGTGCACGGATTCTTAATCCCTGGCCTTGACCAAGCGTGGTCTAAAGATGTTTTAATGGCGTGCGCTGAGAGCCTACAAAACTTCTTAGCATAAGGAAGAATGAATAGCTAAATGAATGAAGTCTCACCCAGCACTGAACCATCCTTAGGAATGATATTTGAAAGCATTTTCTTTCATGTGAATAAATGCAGAAGAGAACTTGTGGGCTTGCCTTCGTTAGTGAAAAGAAATGCGGGTGCTTCGGTAATTAGAAATAACGAATAGCTTCAAATGAAGCTTAGATTGTCTAGTCGGAGTAAGTCAAGGTGACTGGACATATCGCCACAATGTATATAACGTTAAAGGAAAATAAATAAATAAATCTCTCATCTAACCTACGTCATTAACATTTGATCTTCAATGGCATCCTTTGTTTTAATAAACGGTTTCCTACATTAAGATAAGATAAGATAATACTTTATTAATCCCCAGATGGAGAAATTAGGGATGGAGAAATGACCCTGCTGATAGTGCTGTGCGATTGAGCCCTCGCTTCCAAAATCTCTAAAAGGTAACGCTGCAGCGGCGCTTTAGTACTTTAGTCTGTACATGCTTGTGATCTCTTAGATCACTAACTAGCCGAGCCGAGACTAACGCTGTAGCTCAGTGCGACTGCGCTGTATAGCTGCATTGCATTCTGGGTATATCCGAGTCCACCGTTTGCTCTAACGTTTGCTCCTCTGCTTCGACGTTAGATTTCTCATTAACGTGAAAAGAAGCTAAACGGCGAAACCTGAACATATTCCCTTGAAAATTGACTTTTTTAAAAAAATCCTTTATTAAAAACCATTGTAACGTCACCGATTACATCGCGTCACCGTTTCTTCATACATTTATTTGATAGAAATTGTGTAGATCAGCATGTTTTTCATTTTCTGACACGCCATCATGATGCAAGAACGACAACTAATTAAACATTTCCCTGGCGTCCATTCATTTCCTTTAGACTGTCCAAAACCCATTTGCACCCCCCCCCCCCACTCTACGCTCTTTTTAATCGTCTCCCACCTCGAAAGCACTTCTGCAACCTTACTGCGGAGTTCGGAAGACTTTCCACCATCTACTGATATTTTATTCATCTCGCTCAGGGGAGATGGAATTGTCGCAGAGATGGAGCCGGTTCCTGAGTGACACATCGACAAAGACGTGTCAGAATTCCCCTTTCTCGTGTGATGACATCAGAAGTCTCATCACAAAACTCTGACGGAGTGTTTTCTCTCCGAAATCCAGTTCGACGTGCGCCTTCAGGGTTACGCCGGTTCCAAAAAAGTTGGGACGTCAGGGCGTCTCATAAACCCGGATGTTATTCACAATAGAACGTAGAAAACATATCGAGCGTTTAAAACTGAGTCAATGTAGCATTTTGATCAATTTTGAATTTGATTACCGCATGACGTCTCAAAAAAAGTTGGGACGGGGTCGACAAAAGGCTGGAAAAGTAAGTGTTATTAAAAAGAAAGAGCTGGAGGGAACATTTTGCAACTAATTAAGTTAATTGGCAACATGATCAGGTATAAAAAGAGTACCTTCGGGATGCAGAGTCTCTCAGAAGTAAAGATCTGCTGAAGGGCCTAGTCTTGTTATTAAACACACACACACACATATATATATATATATATATATATATATATATATATATATATATATATATATATATATATATATATCATTTTGCCATTGGTATAAAGCTCATTATTTGGCAGAAACCCAACAGTGCTCAGCGAAGCATGGTGGTGATGGCATCCTGGTAAAATTTTTTCCCTTGGCCTCTTGGTTGCTTCTCAGAATAATTCCCCCTATAACCGCTCACTGACTTTTGGCGCCGGGTCTCGTCTAGTCAGAGTTATTAGAAATATTTTTAAATAGGCATTGTATTTGTTTTACACTCCATCATATTAATGACCCAGTAGGATTGAGAGTGTAGGTGCTGAGAGCGTGCCAGCATCAATTCTCTCAAAATTTCTTCCTGTATATCCGCCTTATAAAACGCAACTGATTCCCATAACCATTCTTACAGCAGCATAGACATCGTTTCCCATAATCCTCTGAGAGCCTGATGTGTGTGTGTGTGTGTATATATATATATATATATATATATATATATATATATATATATATATATATATATATATATATATATATATATATTTTTTTTTTTTTTTCTCCATGCACCCTGACGGTAGCTCCATGAGATATTGCTGTTCACATAAACATGTTTTTCTTTGAGTGGTAAAAGCCTACGAGCTGTTTGCATAAATTACCTGAGCTGAAAACATGAGTAATGCAGAAAGCGCTTTGGCATTTTACAACTTTGACTTTCCTACGCTTCCTCGTGTGCAACTCTCCAAAGATTCGGCTGTGTTGCTCATCAAACGCGAGCATTTAAAGAAACACGAAGCCGACTCTGGAGGACTGGGGGATCTTTCGTTAGAGGGAGTTTAACCGATATTGTTCTGTTTAAATGCATATTCATGAATACATGAATACGTAAGTGTGAATTTTGATTGAAACTCGGGTTATTGTAATACGAACCGTTTTAGAGGGGGGAAATTGCTGCTCGGTTATTTGAAACCCGAAAGATTAATTTGTGTGTAATCTTTGGATGAATAACGAGCATGTGCTACACCAGGTGAAAGTTTTTTTTTCTTCTTCTTTTCTTTCCCAAATTCATTTCCAAATGACATTTTCTGTTCAAACAGGGGAAAAAAATAATAATATTGAGCTCGGCACTAACCTCGGCTCCAGAAATCCCATTATTAAAGTCTGCAAAACAGCAAACTTTCATCATTATAATTTCATCAAGGCCTGGCATGTCCTCATTCTCACATAAAGATGATATTATACTGACTTATTAAGATTATTTTAATCATAATTAAACGCCTTTATGGTCTTGCCCTGATCATACCTCAGTGACATGATTGCAGTAGCAATTCCTGTCAGAGGATTCTGGTAATCAAATAGAGATAGTGAAACCTTCTATATTAATCTTGCCCTATTGACCGGTCTCAGACGGTCAGTCAGCTGATTATAGGCATGAAGGTTTATGAGTCTCGTACTAGCAGCTACATCCTTCACTATACTTTAATATTAAGCATCCCTTTTCATTACGGTTAATACTATTTCCTGTCTTACAGATCATTAAACTGATAAGACATAGGCATGCTGCTTAACATCAATTTCATTTTCAAAATAAAATGTACTTTTTTGGCATGGAGAGAGCTTTTTGTGAAGAAGTAAACAGAAATTTATGGCCATTTACAGACTATTGGAGTTACAAGTATATTACATCAATGAGGACAGGAGTAATCACCGTAGAGCATGCTGTTATAGAACATAGTCAACAATATGGTAGTGGGATGAAGCAGAATTACCGTTAGCAACCACGTAATTTATTAGAGCCGGAGGCAGCATTTTCGGGTGGCCAAGAAACCCAGACTCGGTGAGCCATACATTTACAGATGATCTACGATTGTTGCATAAGCAGTCACAGGAAAGCCAGGCCGTAACTATAGGCAAAGACATTCAAGAATCATTTGCCAGTGCGTTATGGGAGAACGGTTTTGAATATCAGAGTTCCGTTTGATGGCTTTTGTTTAGACGGGTCTCAAGGCGATGTGATCCAAATTCGGTGAAGATCGGACGAAAACGATTGGAGGAGGAGCAGCGGTAAAAATGGCTCTTCGATTTAAAATCTAATTAGGATGTCATAGGATGCGTCGAACTCATCTCGACCCAGGGGATCCACGGATGCCTGGCTTTAACACTTTGCATACACGGTTCAAGTTATGACCATAAACATACTTCCAAATTTGACCTGATGGTGGTGCTAGAGCGCTGGCAGCACTTGGGCCAAATTTGGTCGGAACGTTCCTGAGACTCTCTTAAATCAGTGTGGCAAACTTCACAACTTTTTAACCAAACGGTTCTATGGGCTGCCATAGATAAACTAGCCAGACGAAGAAGAAGAAGAAGATAGAATAACAATAGGGCGCCTACGCACCTTCAGTGCTTGGCCCCCCTAATTATTTTCCAACCACAGCATGTCCTGCAGTGTTTTATTCTTCTTTCAGCAATTTGCCAACTATTACATTTTCTTTTTTTTTTTTAATTAAAGAGAGTGATAGTCTTTATCCGTTTATATTTGTATGTAATGTTACGGAGCATCCGCAAACCATTGACTAATCCTGCATTAAACACAGAAGCCTCCTGATCAGCCTACTGTAACGGGCCTAACTGGTGGATAACGAGTGTTATAGTTGTATTGTGGCAAATAAAAGCACTTCACACATTTTCCCAAGTATCATCTAATATCCCTCAGATAAATCCAGTGTAAACGAGGTGTAAATAATTTCTCTATATGCGCACACAGCACACTGGCCATTACAGCACAATAACATTAACGTGACTATAACTGCTGACAAAATCATGAGCAGAAGGCAATCCATCAGAGCTGTCGCACTTTACACACACGGCTCACTTTATTACAAATAACTCCACTTACTGGACACTTTATTAGGTACATTCATTTTATAGGCTCGTTGAATATCTCTCTATATCAGTTCTATATCTCTTCGCTTTTCTTTACTCCTCTCCTCTACCCTATTTTCCTCTCCTTCCTTCTTCCATTACATCCTCTTCTGTGCCCTTTTTTCCTCCTCACCCCTACTCCACTCTTTCTCTCTTTCTCTTCTCTGCTCTTCACTTCTCTCATCTGCTTTTTCTTCCCTCGTCTCCCCTTCCCAACACTCCTCTTTCCTCCCGTCTTCTTCTCGCCTCTTTCGTTACTTTCCCTTCTTAACGATCATCTCGCCTTTCCTCCTTTCAGCTTTCCTTTTGTCCTCTCCTCCCATATCACATCTTTTCCCCTCTCCTTTCGTCTCCCCATTCCTCATCCGCTGTCCTGTCCTCTTCTGTTCTCCTCTTTCCTCAGCTGTGGGGCGGCTGTGGCTCCGTTGGTATAGCGTGCCGAAGTGTCCTTGGGCAAGATTCTGAAGCCCAAGTTGGTCCTGATGGCAGGCTAGCGTGTGTGTGAGAGAGAGAGAGAGAGAGAATGGATGAATGAGAAACAGTTTAAAGCGCTTTGTAGAACTACTAAGGTTAAAAAGTGCTATATAAGAAGAAATTCAGACCATATACCATTCCTCCTGTACTCTATTCTATTCTCCTCTTCTTTCCTCACGTTCCCTTTTCAGCTCTCCTCTTCACCCTTCTCCCCTTTTTACAGCTCTGCTGTCCTCTTCCATTCTCTTCTCTCCTCCTCTTTTCCCATTTCCCCCACTTTCAATCCTCTCCTCTCTTTCATGACTAAGTCGAGCGTGAGGGAGCGTGTGGAGGCACGAGGTGCATCGTGGCCATGTGACGCATTGTGCACGAGGCAGCGTGAGAAAATGCGCGAGCTGTTTGCGACTCATAACCATCAGCAAAACAGTAAAGCAGCAGCTACAGAAGAGATCTCAGTCTCTCCAGCTGATGCCTGCACGGCTGCTTCTCCTCTGCATTTCCTGTTTCGGTAAGTCTTCACTTCATTCTCAGCACTTCAGCGTGTGTCAGACTGATTTGGTTTAAGGATGTATGTTTGAGGTCATCAGCGACGTGAGCACTTTGAAGCACGGATGACGAGAGGTCTCATGTCTCTCTGCGGAAGTTGAAGCAAAGATCAGATAATCAACCGAGGAACACATTTAAAAGAAGAGTTGTGATTTAAGTTATCGTGTTCATTTCTGCTCAGTGCACAGCCGGAAAAAAAAAAAAAAAAGTACTGAGATTTTGTATTTTTGTTTGAAAACATCAGTGGCATGTGCAGATCTGCATCACTCCATCACTGTAGATTTCCATGACTTTCAGATCTACAAGATCTAATCTACATCTCATCCAGATTCCGATCAAATCAAGTTTTTATTCTCACCCGTGATTTTCACTCATGAATAATATTTTCATGTGATTGTTTACACATCAAAATGGTGAATCATTTATTTTCCCATGCGTTCTTTACATAGGATTCATTTTTGTGCATGCGATTCTTTACATGATTGATTTAGTTTCACGTGTGATTCTTTACACGAGTCATTTATTTTTGCATGTGATTCTTTACACATGATTCATTTCATTTCACGTGCGATTCTTTACACGATTCGCTTATTTTTGCATGTGATTCTTTGCACGATTCACTTATTTTTGAATGTGATTCTTTACACATGATTCATTTAATTTCACATATGATTCTTTACACGATTCACTTATATATGCATGGGATTCTTTACACATGATTCATTTAATTTCACGTATGATTCTTTACACGATTCACTTATTTTTGCATGGGATTCTTTACACATGATTCATTTAATTTCACGTATGATTCTTTACACGATTCACTTATTTTTGCATGGGATTCATTTTTGTGCATGTGATTCTTTACATGATTGATTTAGTTTTACGTGTGATTCCTTACACGATTCACTTATTTTTGCATGTGATTCTTTACACATGATTCATTTAATTTCACATGTGATTCTTTGCATATGATTAATTTATGATTCACTTTTTTTGTGAATCATAAAATAAGTCATATCATACTTCCTTACACAGTTCATGTATTTTTCGATTGGCCTCTTTACACATGATCTCACCTGTGATTCTTTACACATGATGTGTTTATTTTCACGGTTCATTTATTTTTTCCATGTGATTCTTTACACATGATTCATTTTATTTTACATGTGATTCTTTACACACAATTCACTGATTTTCACAGGACCATTTTTCCCACATGTGATGTGGGCCATGTGGTTTTTAATCATTTTTGATATCTGAATTTCTCACGAGTAATTATTATTATCCGCAATCCTTGTTTACATGGTGTCAGAAATGTCGAGGTCAAGTGCAAATTCATGAGATGACATGGTGAGATGCATTTTGCACATGCTTTTCATGCGTGAGCGCTGTAGCAATTTCAAGCAGGCTACTCAAGAAACGAGTTGACCCAGGCTGAACTTGCTCTCAAGGTTCTTTAGGTTTTCAGATCATGTAACATATAAAACAAACACACACTTTACACACAACTGAGGTTCTGCCACTTTCCAGCAGGTTCAACCATCAAGGATTCTTTCAGGTCATTTCTACACACACTCAGTTTACGAGAGAGAGAGAGAGAGAGAGAGAGAGAGAGAGAGAGAGAGAGAGAGAGAGAGAGAGAGAGAGAGCGAGCTAATGAACAGCCTATCACGAATATAACAACACACATACATATATACACACACAGTCATGTGAAAAAATAAGTACACCATATAGAATTCTTTGTTTTGGACAAGCAAGACTACAGTTTGCCAAGACCATGCCTTTTGGAATAATCTACTCTGGACAGACCAATCAAAGATAGAGTTGTTTGGCCACAGTAACAGCAGACATGATTGGTGCAGACTAAAAAGTGCTTTTCAGGAGAAGCACCTCATACCAACTGTGAAGCACGGTGGTGGAAATGTTATAGTTTGGGGTTGCTTCACTGCCTCACGGACTAGACAGCTTGCATTCATTGATTCGATTATAAATTCTGCATCACATCAAAGAACGCTTGAAGATAATGTGAGGTCATCTGTGTGAAAGTTGAACCGAAAGTGGACCTTTGAACAGGATAATGATCCTAAGCACACTAGCAAATCCACCAAGGAACGGCTCAAAAAGAAGAAACGCAGGGTTAAGGAATGGCCCAGATTTGAATCCCATCGAAATGGTGTGGGGGATTTGAAACGGGCAGTATGTGCAAGAAAACCCTCAAACATCTTGCAACTGAAAGAATATTGCATGGAAGAGTGGTCAAAATGTCCAGCAAGCCTGGTGGACAATTATGTAAAACGCCTACCAGAACTTATTTCTGATAAAGGCAGCAAGGGTGTACTTAATTTTCCCACAGAAGATCATATCTATTGATATTTCTGTTGAATAAAAGATTGACAAAGCTTATTTTCCACCTGGTTTTGTTCAAGTATTAATGATCAACCTCATTAATAGGCGCTGTTTCAAAGATGACCGAACGTTTGCTTGTCCAAATATGTCAAAAAGCCAACGATTTCCATGGGGTGTACTTATTTTTCCACACGACTATATACACGGCTTTCCCTTTTGATCGTCGATGCAAATAATTAGTACTGATGGATTTCCCACTTCCTTCGTTTCGCTTATTTGTTCATGTGTGCGTGTGCTTCGGGAATACATTTTCGGGGTAGCCCCTGACGCCAGTTCATTACTAGACATAATCTAAACGTCCTGCCTTCCTCTCCTCTTATTTTCAGCTACGACTGGCTTCATTTCCCTTCAGCGAGAGTTTTATGTCCTATTTGCCGATTGTACCTGATTACACGGGCCGCTACAGGAGGAGTGAAACACATCTGAGCAAACCCAATTAAACTGCAACACAGTAGCAATTCCTAATATGAATCAGACACGTGCAATAAAGCTTTTTAACGCCGCCTGCGTCCACAGCCGCACAGAAGCTCTACATCAAATCTCCAGAGAGCACTTTTATTACAACTTTTACGAGTGTATATGTGCAGGCTAACAGGAGAGGTTTTATTTCCCTGTATCGAATGTTGAGAGGGAGCGCAGTCGGAATAGGTCCCAAATGACTGCTTCATTCTGGTTATCTAAATATTTAGTGGAAGACTTGTGTTTATACAGGACAGAGATGAATGGAAAAGCCTCGTTTTACAGTTCCTTGTACATATACAATGTGATTGCTGAAATAATGTGGTTTAATTTCACATTTGCGCAGTCTTACAATTTGTGACTAAATAAAAAAATACATATATTGTATGTACTCTGATCATCCATAACATTAAAACCACAGGCAGGTGAAGGGAATAACATTGATAACATTGATCATTTCGTTACAGTTTTGTGACGGGGTGGGATATATTTATTAGGCAGAAAATAAACAGTTCCCGAAGTTGACGTGTTGGAGGAGGGGAAAAATGGGCGAGCGTAAGGATCTGAGCGACTTTGATAAGGGCCAAATTGTGATGGATAGACAACCGGGTCAGAGCATGTCCAAAACAGCAGGTCTTGCGGGGTGTTCCCGGTATGTAGTGGTTAGTACCTACCAAAAGTGGTCCAAGGAAGGACATCCTGTCGGTGAATCAGGGTCATGGGCACCCAAGGCTCATTGTTGCACTTGGGGAGCGAAGGCTAGCCCATCTGGTCTGATCCCAAAGAAGAGGTACTGTAGCACAAATGACTAAAAACATGAAGCATTCGGCCTCCAAATTCCCCACATCTCAATCCGATCGAGTATTTGTGCGACGTGGCGGACAAACGAGTCCGAGCCATGGAGGCCCCACCTCGCATCTTACAGGACATGAAGGATCTGCTACTAATGTTGTGCTGCCAGATACCACAGCACACCTTCAGAGGTCTTGTGGAGTCCATGCCTCAACGGGTCAGACTGTTTTACTGGCAAAAAATGGGAACTACACGACATTACGCATTAGGTTTTAATGTTATGGCTGATCGGTGTGTAACTTCTAAGTTACAGATTAATAGCTTTTTTCAAAGGCCCAACACTTGAAAGCCAGCAGAAGTCCAATTATTAGCACGGAACAACTTAGCTTAAGCTAAATAATATTAGCATTAGGAATGCATTTAAATCAACATGGTGCTCATCTGCGAAATCTCATAGACCTACTTGTTAGAAAATATTTCAATACTAACAACGGATATCACGTGATACTACTGTATGTGGCGCAAGTCAGTATAGCTGACGACACACATCTACACGAATCAGCCAAACCAGATGACAGACTCCATGATATTCATGAAGTCTTAATAAGATGAGGAACGTGTGAAGAACATCAAACACTGGATTCTGAGTAAAAGCCTCATATTCAGTTTAAACAAACTGCAAAAGCATCTCCTTGGGTTACTGCAAGAAGTAGCTTCCTGTTTATAATGGTAATACAAGGTAGTACCATTATAAACAGGAAGGTATGACAAGGTAGAACCCATGTCACACCCCTCTTCATCTCCCTCCACTGGCTTCCTGTAGCTGCCCGCATCAAGTTCAACGCCTTGATGCTCACCTACAAGACCTTGTCAGGAACAGCGCCCTCCTACCTCAACTCTCTCCTGAAGGCCTACGTTCCCTCTCGCAATCTGCGATCGATTAGCGACCGACGTTTAGCAGTTCCAACTCAGCGTGGCGCAAGGTCCCTTTCCAGAACCTTCACACTAACTGTTCCTCAGTGGTGGAATGCACTTCCAATCTCAATCCGGACCGCAGAATCTCCCACCATCTTCAAAAAACAGCTAAAGACCCACCTCTTCCGTGAACACTTAACCAACTCATAATAAAACATAAATAAATAAATAAATAAATAAAAATAAATAAATAAAAAAATTGCACTTACACCTCTACTCTGCACTTTGCTTCTTCTGGAATTCAATTACTCGATCTTGTGTGGTAGCACTACTTGTATTGTTCTCCGCTTGATATATCGCTTTGCTTGTATCTTTCTCATTTGCTTTGGATAAAAGCGTCCGCTAAGCGAATAAATGTAATGTAAATGTAATGTAGCCTTTAAGTTGCGTCAGGCTTAGAGGGGAAAAATATTGAAGCGTGGACTTCAATTTCTCCTATGAAGATCATGTATTGTACATGACATTTCTAGGACAGGATTGCTTTCCATCGTCTCAAGTACTGCTTCTCAACTAAGAAATATAAAGCCTTTGCTACCGCTAAATTTGGACCATTGGATCATGTCGGCGTCCGGATGATTCAGCAGGTGTGAAAACACGCTCCAATTAGTCCAGAATCGAGTCCCGAAAGCTTGACCCTCGTACCCCTGTTCTATTGAACAATGCACTAGTGGCTGGTCCATTTCACAGTGATTATAAAACAATGGGCAGGACGGTGGAACAGGAGACGTAGAGGCTGAGAATCAGATTATTGAAAGGGAGAAATGAGCACCAAATCGACATAGAAAACACAAAGACTCATAGCAAAGACTATTAAGTTGCGAGCTGAGAGTGAAACCCAATAATGGGAGTTTGGAAAAATGTTCATTTGAAGACTTTCTTCAGGTTTCATCAGTTCCTTTACCTTAGCAATTAAGGTGCGTCTTGCACTTTAGTTGCAATTATCACATTTCGGATCAACCGTTTTTTTTTTTTTTTTCTTTAGTTTTTGTGCACAGAGAAGCCGAGAGGTTGCTCATCTGTATAACACAGTCCCTGTTTCCTCTTTCTATAGAGTCGATAATTTCATTTTTGATTGCATGTAATATGATGTAACATAAAAGCAAGAGACAATTTAAAAAATGGGGGGTGGGGCAGGTGATACAGTGATACATTGTACCCATGAGATACAAAATCAAGGCCTTGAAATTGTGATGACACACTTAACTCACAATTTTAATGAATAAAATGCAATGATTTGAGGCCCACCTACACGACTCCAGTATATCTGTCTGAAGAGTATTTTAGTCTGTAGTTATGTCTGAGGAAATAACACCTCGCTGCTTATGTTTAACTCAACTCTGTATTGTGACAATGAGTCACAGAGACGCCTCCACGTATTTGTCCAGCGTTGCAATCGGTTGTTATATGGCCTTTACTGGCAGAGGTTGAGAGAGTAAATAAGCTGGTAAAGCTGGCCTTGTTAAATTCCGCACAGGCTGAGGTGAGGAAGATATTTTAGATATTTAGTACAGAGACGTTGGCATTCAGAGGGACAAAAGGTGACTCTGGAGCACCGAGTAACATTTATAGCATTATATAAGATTTTATAGCATTAATGAAAATCGGTTGTATCAAAGTAGCATCCGAAAATCTGAATCTCTTAATACCGTAAACATCTTGGTATTGGACTCGGACCCTGGGACACTACTCTATGCATGGTTTTCTCTCTTTTCCCCCAAGAAAAAGTTCTGATCCAGTAGTTTGTATGATCCAGTGCCCAAATCACAACAGCCTGCTTTAACACTGAGAAACAGTGGGGTTTGATGGCATTTTTTGATGGAAAAACAAACGGTACTGCCACGGGAGCTTGTAATAATTGTTCTCTGCGTGCTGCTTTGAACTCCAGCACTACAGCACAAATTTGCGATACGTCATTTCTCCAAAGGACATCTTTAATAACGTTCTTGCAGAACGCCGCACGAGTTTCGCTCTCAGAAGGACCCGCACGCCTGCTCAATTCGGTGAGAGTCACAAAGGTCACTAGCAGGACTCGTGAGCATTTCTTCTCCAAAAACTCCTCCACAGGCTGAGAGGAAAACTTATTTTGCTGACAAGCTATTACCGTGAGGGATTATGGACTTGTACAAGGCTTAAAATTTCCAGCAGAAGCTGCACCAGCCATTGATCTGTCAGAAGATTTGGTGGTAGTAAAACCCACCAAAACCCAACCCCCCCCCCCCCCCCCCCCCGCCCCGCCTCCCCCAAAAAAAGAGTCCGGAATAACAAAAAATGATCCACTCCAATTGTTAAACAATTCAAGCTTTTGAAAGAGACATAGTTGAGTATTGATTTTCCCAGAAATCCCTAAAACGAATCCCAAAATCATCCATCATTTTTTTTAACCCCCATGTGATAAATGTCATCCTAAACTTGCTTTCAGCGCAAATTACTGTGGTACTACAAATGTAATCCTGGCACACTTAAAATTCAATCAGCTGCATCCATCATACCACAAACCGCACATCCGTTTTGACGCAAGTGCTTGGCCCGTGACCAAATCTAAATGGGGTTGAAGCTATCGAGGACCAAACGAGTCAAATGCAGGCCTTTTACGCCAGGACTTGTCTAGTGAATCTTGTTCGGATGTTTAATATATTCTGTAAAGCAAATAATTCCAGCAGTTCTCAGAGAATCCATGGACTGGCCTAACACCAAAATCATAGCAGGTTAGCTAAGCATTGTATCCTGAGAGGAGATATACACAGGAAAGGGATGTGAAAGTCAACAGCGGACAACTTTATTTCAGGTTTTTTATTATTCTGAATCTTGATTACACATTCATATCCAAGCTAATTAAAAAAGTCTACTAATTAGCAGAAAAGTTCATGGTTAATAAGAAATGAGGCACCTGGGACTGATCACCTCCAATCTTTCCCATTAAGCTGTCGTTCATGAGGAAGCAGTCTGTGATGAGTTAGTTTGTTAATTCATCAGTGATTTTCTATGCGCAGCATGAAAACACTAACGTGGATGTATCTCGAGGATTGACCACTGTCCTGCAAGACCTCTGCTCGTTTTTATTATTTGATAATAAATCTAAAATATTAGCAGGTCTCTGTGAAAGGTCAGATGGAAATGTTGGAATTTTTTGGATATGTGCATTTCAAAGATCATCTTCCCTCAAGCAACCCTTACTAGGATAAGTGGCTGTAAATATCTGGCTATCTGCTTCCCGGTTGATCGGTATCCCCTTGCCTATGGTAATAAACTGTAAGCAATGACCAGAAGAATAAGTACAGGAGTATATGTAGAAGTTCCTCTGCAGAGTTGGTTGGAACTCTTCATTGTAGACAATCCATCTTACAAGGTTGTTGTCTGATTGGAACTGTATCAGGCATGTCAGACTGGACCCTGGGACTCAGGGTCTGCTGGAGAGATGGCATGGGAACACCAAGGATTCCCAGGAGGAGATGGAAACTCTGGCTGTGGACAGTCAAGTCCGAGCTGACCTAATTTGGCTTGTTCCACTGTGATCCATGACCAGGAAAACTGGCACATTAGCACATCAGGTACCTTTGTAGTCTCGGAGCTCCAGGGCCCACAATTCAATCCTGAGCTTGGGTTACAGTCAGTGTGGGCTTTTACATGCCCTCCCCATATGCAAGTGGGTTTTTCTGCAACAAAGAAGGATTGGCTACTTTAAATTGCCCCAAGGTGTCAATAAGGAATGCGAACGATGCCTTGTGATGGATAGTGTCCCATCCAGGTGTATTCCCACCTCGAGCCCAGTGTTCCTGCCTGGGATAATCTCTAGTTCCACCACCACCCTGATTAAGATAAAGTGCTTAATGAAGATGAATGAATGAATCTCCCGTTAAACAGTATGTACTCAAAATCGAGCCAAATACTCGGTTGTTTTCTGGCTGGTCTCTGGTGGTTAGATGGCCCCTTTAAATGCACTAGTGCATTTTGTAGCCTCCAGGACTTCTTGAATTCAACAGACACTATGTAGCAACAGACTTGCACACACTGATTTCCATACTATTTGGACTTTTAATGCACTTCCAACTTCCAAACTCCACTACACCAAACAGTCTCAGTAAATACCAACCACATATCCTGTGTTAAATATGTGTCGAAGTGATGACGGCAGTAACATTGAAACAACCGGTGTGATAAGAGGTGTTGCCCATGAAGGCTATTATCTTTTCAGGCTTTGTCCTCTCCGATTACAGTTTACACCCAAACAGGTATAAACAGCACCAGAACTTGTACCATTTCTCTTCTGCTGTTAATCTGGAAAATCGCTGTATTATTCCTCACTACACGGACTCTACCTAGTGGAAGCCATCTACCAAAACTCAGTGATTGTGTAAAGAGCGCAATTGTCAAGAGCGCAAGGGAAATGCACAACATGATGCTAACACCACCATGCTTCACTGTAGCAATAGTGTTCTAAGGGTGGTATGCAGTGTTGGGTTTTTGTCAAAAGAAGCAGCCAAGAGGCCAAGGGAAACGCACAGCACGATGCTCTCTACATTTGACCAGGCACATCACTCTGACACACTCAAAAGAGGAATTCCCCATTCAATCCCGAGTGAATATTAATGGGCCTGAATTGCATAAGAGTAGAATGTAAAGCTGGAAACTGGAAAACTCAGAGTGATTCAGGACGAGCTGAGATAATATAATTACACAGTAAGTATTTTAAATATGATTTGTGTTAGCTAGCCATATTTCTTTACAGTATTTACAAAAATACATAGAGGCACCCTGTCCAGGGTGTACCCCGCCCTGTGCCCGATGTTTCCTGGGATAGGCTCCAGGTTTCCCCACGACCCTGAAGAAGGAGTGAGCGGTAGAAGATGGATGGATGGATGGACTAAAATACATAGATACGTTAGCAAATCCATTAATGACAGACTGATGAAAGTAGATGAATACAGACTATTTCTCCGGTCTATAATTATCTACCAATGCCGCCCACATGGACACTGAAAAAAATGGTTTTACGATGACATTTTCAGCTGTGAGATCTTTTTTGGGTGAAACCAAAACAACTAGGAAGAACTTGGCAAACAGACTAATAAGTCCCATAATGTAACATATGACATATGCGGTGTCATATATTGCCGACAGTTTTTCTTTTTTGTCATGTGTGCACATACGCTTTAAAGGAAAGTGGAAAATGTTTAATATTGCCTAGTAATATGTTCATAAATGAGTAAATATTTATCACTGATCCAGTCTCTAGAGCAAGACAGAAACCAGATATGAATTCTTACAATATAGGCCTAAACCCTCTAGGCGAAGGCATAATTTGTCATATAAAACATGAAAAATACATCGTTGATTCGAGTCTAGTGGGCTTAAGTGTTAAATAATTACACAGTAATGCCTCGGGTTCCTTTAGAGTGCTGTAAGTGCCCGGCTCCTGTTTTGACAGAAAGAAAGCCTCATATTTTCGCCGGCTATTTTCTTGCCTTAATGCGTGCCATTTTCTCTTTTTTTTTTTTTTCCTGTCACCTGATATGAACGCTGGGTCATAAATCTTATATCGCTGTTGCTTTTTGTGTCATTTTCTGAGATTCTCAGTCCCAACACTTCCACCGAGGTGCCCGGTGTGTTACCTGACAAATGGGGGTGTAAAATGCTATATTTGCAGCAATAAAGATGTCAAGCCCTGAGGTGCATAATGAAATGATGGGCTCCAGTACAAAAGCACATGTATGCCATCTTCTAGGTAATTTTTTTTTTTTTTTACATTCAGGATGGAATGTAGTAGTAGTAGTAGCAAATCATCGAAAGTAAAGGGTTCATCTCAGTCACCAGAACATCTACCGCTATAGCTAGCCTTAGATTGGATTCTTCCTTGAAAAGCATCCGCTTAATGAATAAACATACTGAATAATGCTTGATGAATAACCTCTGCAAGGTCAAGCATTTCATTAATGTTGATGTTTGTTCTAGATCTTTGTTCTGTGAGGTTCAGGTAGAGTTGAAGCTTTTTACATAGCTTTCGATTCCTAAATGGCCTTCATGGTGTAGAAGGTTTGTTCTTGAGCATGTCCTAAAAGCATCATCTGAACCCTGTGCATTAACATGTCTTCATTAAGCTTGCCATTTTTATTCTACACTTCTTCTCATTCATATATCAATATTCATATTAAACCGACTACTTTTCCATAAGACTAACGAGTCAAATTGTTGATTGGGATATTGGAAGCTGGAAAAAGCTGCATGTCTCTGTTATATATAATTTAAATTACAACGACATGACAAACTCTATTCCCAATAGGAATTCCTTCCCGATAGCTAGTTCCTCCCTATTGCACATCTGCCACCAAATCGAGAGGATGACGGCGAACATATGCTACCTCTGAGAATCATTCAGGAAATAAATAAAAATGTCGAATACTCGAATCTGATTGGTCAGTAGCTGTTGGTCAATTTTCTAGAACAGCAGCTCTGACAATAGTGCTGATTGTACTTCAAATGATAGGTTTCTATACTGTAAACATACCTGTTCTAATGCATCATTGTTATAGTACCAGCTCATTTTTTTTTTTTGGTTTTATTAATGTCATGAGATAACATTAAACGCAACAATAAAAAAGTGTAATATGCATTTCTTTAATTAATTAAAAATAGTAAATGTAAATGTTCCCATCACCATCTCATGCCACCTCGGCATACAGAGCAACAACAGGCAATATAAAAATAAACAAAAACAAAGAGGGCAGAAGCAAAAGTCAAAGTAGGAGCAGCAAACAGACGACACAACCCTCAGTAATGCAAAAGGGAAATGGAAAAGTTTACAAAAATTAGAGGTGAGTGAGCTGGAAGGCGTTAACAGGAAACAGGTGCAGTCATCGGGAGTGATATAATTTCAGGACTGGATTCACGTCCGGCTCCTGGACCAGCTTTCCATAGCATAATCTGTGTGCTCAAGCTATTTTCACATGTCCGTTAACGATGAAGACCTGCTCACAGATGTCTTTCATTTAGCCAGCACGCCTCCACTCTTGTTACGCCATGTGCTAATGGGTAAGAAATAGAACTCTTGGCTATAACAATTAACGGTAATTTCTCTGCTTACAGTACTGTTAAGGGCTAGCTTTAGATTATAGCGCGTGGCTTCAGCAGAAGATATTTAACCTGTACTTGAAGAAACAGAACGCTACAAAAGTTAAGACACTTTTTAAAAGTTGTAAGCTGTTATATATGCCAGGAACAGAACATTTCGGAGGAAGCCGTTGTAGGGAAAACGGTCAACGAAAAGGTGTTCTGCCGATGCCGACAGGTTCTTGTGTATTAAAGAACGACACGCCGTGATTCTTATTCATTTACAGTTACATTTAATGTTGTGGAACCTCCACGAAGCAAGTTCATTTCCATTATGACAAAGAGGTAGCTTTCAAGGCTTGGTGAAAGTACATTTACAATTTATAGTTCGGCTTCTAGGAGCAAATTTATGTCTTACTGATTGATCTTATTTACCGGTCAGGGTCACAGTGGTGCTTGAGACGATCCCTGGAACACTGGGTGTAAAAGAAAGAATGCATACGTAGCCGATATAGCTGTTTTTTGGGGGGGAGGTAGGAGAACACCGGAGGACTCGTTCTGTGCGCTCCATGACTTTCCGAACCGATTGACTCGGCTCGAGCGTTCGCTAAGAGACGCGCCATTCTGCTACGCTGGCTTCCGTTCACGCCGTCTGCAGGCTTGTTCGATATACACGACACACGCGAGCAACAAAGAAAGATAGAAAACAAAAGAAGTGTTATATGATGCAGATGAACATTGCTAAACAGATCGGCTAGCGAGGAAGCGATGTATATTTATGTATCAGTTCAGCAGCGCGTCAGTGTGTTGCATGCTGCATATCTGAATGATTATCTGGCATTGTTTTTCTCATCTGACTGATGTAATCTGGCATAAATAGATAAAGATGCTGATAATAGATGCATGAATTACATGCGTCACAATCTTTATTCTGAAACTTCTTTGTTCTAGTGAAATTGTCACCATGCCAATTAGCGTCAAACGCCTTCTGGTTATTTTGGGCTAATGAAGATTGGCTCACTCAACAAGTTCCTATCCTAAACAACCCCCAGCCCCCATAGGTAACATGGTAAGCTGCGTTTTTCGTGTTAGCTTCAAATAGAACCTGCTGAGGGTAGGATTGTTTATAGCTTCAATGACAGGAGTGATAGAAGAGCTTGAGCTACCGCACCACACTACCGCCGTCGATTATTTTCCTATAAGAGCACGTCAGGAAGTGTTACCGCAACAGCAATGGTGTTTTTTTTTTTTTTTTTAACTGTTCCCTGATGTTATTCTTGACCCAGCAAAGCTTAGTGAGCCCAGTCCACCACTGTACCCTTAGGCATGGTTCGAATTTCCTGTCAAGCTACAGTACGAGTGCCTCAGTCATCGTTTGACACACTGTGAAACAACACTCTAACCTTGAAAGAGCAAAAGAAAACCTGATCGTTTTTTTTTTTTATTCATTTATTTCTTTAGGTGCTTAGTCTCAGCAGGCAATTCAATCAACTCCAGCCGAAGCAGAGCGTGTGAATGAAGCTCACCTTTAGGCTATGAATGTAGCCTTTCTTCGACGACGAATATGTTCTGTTGAGAAAATTGTTCAAGTAACACTCCCCTACAGAAGCCGATACGAATTTGAATAATAAAGTGCATTTAAGTGATCCATGAAGTCTTTTCTAGCACATTCAGGAAGTCCTTGCATCAGAAGAGTCGCAGCATCGAAAAATAACGCGTAATTAAATTTTGGTTCACGTCGCTGGATTGCATGCGAAAAAGCTTTCTTAGGAAGATCTTTACATCGTAGAGTTTTGCGTGTTTTAATGACTGTATGTGTGCTCATTTATCTGGCTGTATGAAAATAAGCAGCTGTCTCTGAATGCCAAATCGCTTGATGATTCATCTCTGGCCTTAAGAAGCTTTTAAAAGTTTTGGATGCTTAAAATTCTTCATCTGTCCTTGCAATTTGATGGCAATTATATTTGGCCAGCATAGGCAGCTTATACCAGTAAATAAGCAAAAATAAATTTGATCTGTGCAGACGCCTCCACTCTTTTTATTTGGGCTGGGGGTTTTTTTTTTTCTTTTTTTTAATGTGGATTTTGTTGACATTATCTGAGCAGACAGTGTTGTTGACAGTGACTGGATGTAAACAGAAAGTTGTATATATTACTGTCTGTTCTAGTTCAGAATGAATACCCTAATCATGTATTCAGTACATGACGACAATGCTAGATTGATAGTATAAATGTGCAGCTGCCGGTTGGAGCGGTCTGGTTTCCCATCTCACGTTGTCATTTGGACATTTGGCTCTCCAGTATAGAGAATGATCGCCCATCAACATCCATTCAATTCCATTCAATTCAATTTGATTTGTGTGGCGCTTTTAACAATGGACCTTTTCTCAAAGCAGCTTTACAGAAACATATAAACACAGGATAGAGATGTTAAGTGTGTGACTTTATCCCTATTGAGCGAGCCAGTGGCGAGGTAAAATTCCCTAAGATGATATGAGGAAGAAACCTTGAGAGGAACCGGACTCAGAAGGGAACCCGTCCTGATCTGGGTAACGACGGATAGTGTGAAAGTAAAGCACAGTTCATTATGGGTTTATCATGAAGTCTGTTTGTTGAACTAGTCCACACATCCATCCATCCATCCATCCAGGAGAGATCCCACGACGGGATGCCAACCCATTACAGGGTCACACAAAGCCCTAAAAGCAGACAAAGAGAACCCAATTAAACAAATGAGACAAAAAATAGTCATTTATTTAATGAGGAAAATGATCTAATATTACATATCTGTGAAACACGGTGGTGGTAGTATCATGGTTTGGGCCGGTTTTGCTGCATCTGGGCCAAGACGGCTTCCCAACATCGATGGAACGATGAATTTTGAATTATAACAACGCATTCTAAAGGAAAATGTCAGGACATCAGTCTGTGAACTGAATCTCAAGAGAAAGTGGGTCATGCAGCAAGACAATGATCCTAAGCACACGAGTCGTTCTACCAAAGAACTTTTAAAGAAGAATAACATTGATGTTTTGGAACGGCCGAGTCAAAGTCCTGACCTTAATCCAATAGAAATGTTGTGGAAGAACCTGAAGCAAGCAGTTCATGTGAGGAAACCCACCGACATCCCAGAGTTGAAGCTGTTCTGTACTGAGGAACGGGATAAAGGTCGATGTGCAGGACCGATCGACAGTTACTCCAAACGTTTATCTGCAGTTCTTGCTGCACAAGGAGTTCGCACCACATACTGAAAACAAAGGTGCACATACTTTTACCCCTCACGGATATGCAATATTAAATCATTTTCCTCAATAAATAAATGACCAAGTATAATATTTTCGTCTCATTTGTTTAATCGGGTTCTCTTTATCTACCTTTAGGACTCGTGTGAAAATCTGATAATGTTTTAGGTCGTATTTATTCAGAAATGTAGAAAATTGGAAACTTTCAAGCACCACTGCGGACAATTTTAGTCGTTTGAGAAATCTTGACGTAACATCACCTTCAACCGTGTCCAATATTTCTTTTGTGAAGTTGTCTTTCTTTGTCTTTCTTACGTCTTAGTACGTGGAGCAGACATGATATTGACTCAGTATATTCAGATACACTCATACATTTTTGCCATGTAATTATAATGTAATGTATCTGTTTACAGTATGTTTACAGTGTAGGGGCCCACCTTTTCCTTATCACCTTTCCTGTCTGTTGGAATGTATGCACCCGAACTTCAATCCAATTTCCAGGCTAGTGGGTTGGACAAATTTCTCACAACTTGGTGCGGTGATCGGGATGGCACACTGTTAGCGTGTAGTGTTTTAACCCAAACTGCGAACTCTGCGGATTTTTTTTTTTAAGTATTAAGAAATTCTGCAAGCTGTAGTAAGCAAATGACATGGTTCGGCCCTGTCTTTTTATTTATTTATTTATTTATTTTTTTAATACATATGGGCTAAATGCTATGGATTACATACAATCACCCAAAAAGTTCTTGGTCTGGTGGCCAAACTCATCACATAGAAACGTGGATATGTGTTCAAACCTTTCTACAGTACTGCACACATCACTCGCAGCCACAGTTACAAATTCAATATGCCTGGGATTGATATTACAATTTGAATAGTTGTTAATCAGAGGAGGAGGAGGAGGTTCCCGTCCTTTTTGGTGCTGCTTTAAATGATTGAACTTTTGAGCTTGACTGTAAGAAAAGCTTTGACTTGTGAGTGACTGCCAGAAAATGAGTTGCAATTACATTATGAAAACTGTTAGCTGCATTAAAGTGGCTAGTAAGAGTTTCTGACTTCTGAATTGAAGGAAAAAAAGAAAAAAAGAAAAAGAAAAGCTTAGCAAAACCAGTGGTTTATACTGTAACTCCAAACATTTCTGCAGAATTTATGCTATTAGCAAGGAACTGTCATGTCCATCGCTAGGCTCTAGATGTTTTTTGGTTAACATCTTGGGTTGTTTTCTCTCTCTCTCTCTCTCTCTCTCTCTCTCTCTCTCTCTCTCTCTCTCTCTCTCTCTCTCTCTCTGCCTGCAAGGATTTTCTTGTTAGCAATCTTAGCACTCTTCTGTAAATAAGCGACTCTATTTGTATCTTAAGTGGAAAACCTATTTGTACATCTTTAGTGCTTAATTACCACTGCGCCCATTTCCCACTGTAAAACAGCTGTGTCAGTAATTGCTCGGCTGATTTCATCACCTCCCCCAGAGGTGCCCTTCTCATTAAATGCATGAACTTGCGCAATAATAACGCTGCTTAATTGCAGACTTGACAGCACATGTTCACAGAATCACGACGAAGTGAATCAAAATAACTACATGGAATTACAGCAGTGGGAAGGTTTGTCAAAAAGGACTGTCATTATGTACGGTACGTACAGCTCGATGCGTCCCGCAGCCGTCAGCGAGCGTACATGCTACGAGCTACGTGCTAATATAGACGAATTATCAAGTAGATGTTGAACACAGAAGCACGTTTTTTTTTGTTTGTTTTTTTCCCCCTCACTGTATCTGCAACATCTGTGCAGGAATTTAATTATACAAAGAGGATACAAAACAAAAAACAAAAAAAAAAACAGAAGAAAGTCATTAAAAAAAGAAAAATCGCTGCATATTTCACACAACAGATGATACAACGGAACTTTAAAGGTATAAGTATTTTTTTTAAAACATCTGTATCTCCATAGTACAACATAATACCAGTGATAACATGCCACGATTGGTCACTTTAGATTAATAAGAAATCTTTCTTTGTGTGTGTTCTGATTAAAAAATGTTGTTGATGTTGTTACCTAACAAATTCCTCCATCCTGAGGAATTTCTCAAGTCGGAAAACTCAAACTAACCCCTTTACTGTACCTCTGGCTGTTCCGACGCTCTGACTCTGGAGACTCCTTCTACAGTATAAATATTAAATTCAGATCTCCTTATGGAAAACGTATCCACATTTCTAATGATCTGTTGTCGTTGTTAGTAAATAGCACATTTGTCAAATCTGTTATTTATTAATGGGTTCGGCTTACATAGAGCCGCTGTTCTAGAAAACGAATCAACACCCCCGATTCTGACCAATCAGAAACGAGAACCCGACAGCGCTCCGGTCTAATCCGGTATAGTACCGTAAACATCGTTATACTTTATGTCTAGTTTCAGAACATCGACCGAAGCGACATATTTTATTTAGCCGTCCTGCGCCGAATAGGAATTCTGCGCCTTAAATCAATTTATTCCACGTCTCACTCACGGACACTACTGGATGATACGTACGTGGCACACTCAGCAAGTGTGATTTCTATCCGAAAGTGGAATTTCATGGCTCAGTTAGGTGAAGAAAAGTGTGGAACGAGTAAAAGTTGTGCTCAAAGTGCGTGCAGGAGGACTTGTCAGGTTTGATTTATTAAGTGTAGCTCTTTCCTCCGACTGCTGCTAACCTGTCAGTGCCAACAAAATGGATGAATCTCACCGCTCACTGCACCGTGATTGGCCTTTTCTTTTTCCCAGGATGTAGAAATAAGATGCCCATCTTCATTTAATATTGCATTAAAAAAAAAAAAATTTTTAAAGATATAATTCTCTACATCACATATGCAGCTAAGTCCATCTGGTTCTTTCATGCAGGACTTTCTACTCCAGCTGAGACAATATACAATGCATGCACACAAAACCCCTGGATTCATAGAATAGAATTAAGCAATTATGGAAAAAAAAAATAATAATAATGTGCTGTTATTGGATATTAGAAGATCCCTGGAAAACATTAAGAATGAATTGGGGAGCCATGTAATATTTATCCGTTCGCTTTTCTTGCCACGGAGAGGTAATCAATATTTAATGTATATTTATAGTGTCATGCCCTGCATGTATTATTTTGCTCTCTGCTCATCGATCTGGCAGCAGTGACGCTCCACTCTTGGACACTGATCCATGTTTTTTGTTTTTTTTTTGCCTTGTCGATGCACAATAACACAAAAGAGAATCACAGTCATCCATATTGATTTGCATGTTCCTCACACCTCCGCCATGAGAGGTTGAGCCCGAGGCTTGAATGTGAAAAATGTTTTTTGCTTAGCAGAAAAGGAAAGAAAGTGTGTTGGAGCAGTAGAGCATCATGCTGTGGATTCAGATCCATCTGGAAAGAGAGTGCGGACGGTACCATAAGGACTCGATGCTTTGACCTTCAACTCTAATTGCTTTAGTTGAGCCATCATTTCCATCCTGGAGTTTTAATTCCACAATCATTGCTGTGGAAATGTTTACTCTCATGCCTGTTTGCTCCACTTAGGGTTGAATTTGGTGCGAGTTCCTCAACTTAAGAACCAAATATGAGGTCATATACAGAGTGTTTAAGGTCATGTAGTAGTCGTACTAACATAATGGTTTGGTAATAGATTAGCTTTCTAACTCGAGCTAGAATATAAATCTCCTGTGTTGATTCTTTCCCATAAAGATTCATTTGTTTAGGTTCACAGGTAGAACAGTAAGCTAGGTGAAGTAGCACCAATTCATTATGAATACAATTCGATTAAAAGTTAGACAATAATTGCATTGTGAAAATTTAATATCTGCACTTTCCCAGGCACTCATAGTTCACCAGAAGAAGATGTAGCTCACTCGGCCTTCGTGTGAAAGCAATTTAACCTTTTATTGATTGGTGTATTTTTTCACCCAGAATCCAATATTGTGTGTTATTTAGCTCCCTGTTTTTTCCACTTCATATCAGATCTGTCATTCATTGAGGTTGCTGTAGGGTTTTATTTATTTATTTATCTATCTATCTATCTATTTATTTATTTATTTGATTTTGAAACGCCAACATGACTTGTCAGAGAAGTGGAGCTTGTCATCGAGTTAAATTTGGGCTTGTTGATTACACTTTAGGTGTAAAGTTTCAGAATCTTTGTAATGAGGAGAAAAAAAAAAGAAAAAAAAAAAGGATTGGATGAAGCAGAGAGTTTTGGAAAAGAATGAGATTAAATGACAAGAGCTGTTTAAAAAAAAAAAAAAAGACTTTTTATTTGTGTTACGGATCTCTGTAGACATCCTGACTTTCTTAAATTTCTAGTGTTTGCGCTCTAAAATGTAAAGTTCACGCCTCTGTTTTCCCGACAAATCCCAGATCTGGTGCTTTAATTACGATGAAGGTCAAACCGTTTCATATCATAGCGGCCTTTAGTTTCTCTGGGCACGCTCTTCAGAACCGGTCATCTCTAGTTCTAATACGAGTTCCGTTCTGCCGCTAAACGACTCGACGATAGAAATTAGACTCTGAATCTTTTGCTTGATCTTTTATTCTTCAGATGAGAGAAACGTCGCGTGCGGATATTTTGGTGTAATTACGCTCTCTCCGGCTGGGTTTTATCCTCCAGATTTTCAAAAGATGGCGATAGAAGAGAAGATCGGCCATTTGGGCAATCTTCCACTTCAGAGTCGCTCGCTTCGCATGTGAAAAGACGTCTCTCCAGCCGTAAGTTTAAAAAAAAAAAAAAAAAAAAAAACCCGCGTGAGGAAGAAAATACAATCTGTCGAGCGTTCCGTGGTATCTTTCCACCGTACACTAAAGCTCAGTTTAATTTCCCAACCACTTTTTTTTTATCCTGTTCTACTGTTGTCACTCCTACAGTTCTTCCGTGTTGGATTTTTTTTTTTTTGTCCTCATCTTTGAGATGAAGGAAAGCCATCTCTGCACTCATTCTCTCTGCAGCCCGTTCGTCTCTGTTCTCAGTGTTTGGCTGAGTTCCAGTCCATCTCGGTGGTCCGTGTCAGCTTGACGCTTGAATCGTCTTCTCTTATCTCAGGCCCAGCAGCTCTGTTCAAGGACGGGAAACTTTCTGAACTTCTATAGAAACTTGTTAAACTGACTGCCTACAACATTGTAGGAGGAGGATAGTAAGACATTCAGTTACGCAACAGATACTTTCTAGACGCTAATACAGTATATTACGCCCAAAGAAGGAACGCAAAATTCTACACCGTATATATGTGAACTCCTTCCATACAGCTGGAGTCCACTTTCAAGAGGGTCGTGTGCTTGATAACTAGGGAAAACTCTTCACATTGTGATATTTTGACATTTTCTACTATATAATGCAAAACAGTTCTGTATAAAAATACCAAACTGAAATGGCTATACATTTTGGTGAAGATGTGGTGACGTTTACTCTAAGATATATGTTTTCTGTAAGTATATTTCTGGAAGGAGTCTCCAGTGTCAGTGTGTTGAAACAGTCAGCATTATATTTTTCTCGCCATAGGGAAATTTTCTGGACAAAGCAGTTTGTATTTTTTGGTAATATAATAACAGGAATGGATACTCCATAGCATTATGCGTGTGTGTGTGTATATATATATATATATATATATATATGGTAAATGGCACACTTATATAGAGCTTTTATCCAAAACGCGTTACACTGTGTCTCATTCATACACACACACCAATGGTAGCAGAGCTGCCATGCAAGGCGCTAACTTGCCATCGAGAGCAACTTGGGGTTCAGTGTGTTGCCCAAGGACACTTCGGTATGTGGAGTCATGCGGGCCGGGAATCGAACCTCCAGCCCTGCGATTAGCGCACAACCCGCTCTACCACCTGATCCACAGCCGCCTACTGATGTTATTGGAAAATATAATAAACAATAAAATGTCTCCTCTTGAGATTGGACATCTAGCCAGTTGACGTTTCTCGATTTGAGAATACGTCCAAAGAATCCAGCATGCCTCGACTGCTTAAAGAGTGTTTAGAAATCTGGGGGTGGATTTAAACCTGAAAAATCTTTTCTCTTGAAAAGACCATTATTGAAACAGTCTCATCGTACATGCTCTTGTTGCAATTTGGCCTGGTGTCATATTGATCACACAGTGTTGACTTCTTTCCTCACAAGCTCCCTTTTGTTCTTGTTTGGTGATGAATACATTCAGCAAGCGCTTTGCTGTCTGCCAGTTCCATTTGTGGTGTAATAATAGTATGTGGAAAATCCGTCTTTACCACTAAATCAAGTTATCAAGACTCCTGCCAAGTCTCTTTTTAAGCTCTTACACTGTGTGTCTTGGCCTCAACATCTGCATAGGATGTTCCTTTTCTTAAAAACAAGGAGACTATATTTTTGTCAGCCCTGCTAAGCGGCTTTTCCGAGAAACACCGGTTTCGTCCTCTACCTCCGAATACAACCGTCACTTTCGACTTGTTCCCAGATGGTATTGTACACATTGATTTATCGAGTTGATCCAGCAAATGCAGATCCGTCTTATTAATTAGCCTTTAATTACATGCAAATGTTGAACGGTGGAGCTAGCAGGTGTGTGTGGCTTTCTGGCTTAATGAAGGAAGGCATGCAGGCATTGTTGTGCGTTTGGGATTTTCACGCTGATTCACCCGAGCGTTCATTTTTTTGCATTCGAGAGAGAGCGCACGGGCCGATTTAGCAAGCATTTCACATCGCTCCTATAATGAACAGCTTTCTGTTTTCTGTCACATGAGCAGAGTGTATCAGTGTTATCAATGTTAATAGCCGCTAACATTTTAACACTTTGGAATAGTTTTCTTAAAGTGATCTTTTCACACATGAATTTTCCTTTCCAAGTGTCTCTTCATGCTGTGCATGGATAATTGTGGAGTAGATAATAAGCGGATAAAAGAAAACTTTACTTTTAGAGGATCATTCAAGGATGGAATGTAGCATTGAGGAAGTGATGTCAGAAAGGCAGTCTGATATATTCTGAGAGGTTTGGGAGGTGGATGCAGGAAAAGAGCAGTGAAGTTGTGTGTCGTCAGCATAGCAACGGTAGGAGAAAACATGAGATCAGTGCAAGACTGGATCGAGAACTGACTTCTGATGAGCTCCAGCACAGAAGTGGACCAAGAACTGTACCTTGAGGAACTCCAACACAAGCTTTGACCAAGCACTGTCTCCTGATTAGCTCCAGCACAGAAGTGGACTAAGAACTGATCCTTGAAGAACTCCAACACAAGAGTGGACCAAGATCTGACCCTTCATGATCTCCAGCACAGGTTTGAACCAAAACCTGATTCCTGAGGAACTCCAACACAAGAGTGGACCAAGATCTGACCCTTGATGAACTCCAGCACACGCTTTGACCAAGAAATGTCTCCTGATGAGCTCCAGCACAGAACTGGACCAAGAACTGATCCTTGAGGAACTCCAACACAAGAGTGGACCAAGATCTGACTCTTGATGAACTCCAGCACAAGTCTGGACCAAGAACTGACTCCTGAGAAACAGCACAAGAATATTTTTATTTATTTAATCAGGGTCAATAAGCATTAATAATACAAAAGAACTGTGGCATATTTATCCAGTTGGCTATTAAGATAGTTGTGCACCCAGATACACTGCATCACATCTGCACTCTAAAGTCAGACTCGTTCATCTTCCACAAATAAATGTCAGCTAGTAAACTCGACTAGAATGAGAGTAGTTAAAGTTTAGTCCACATTCCAAGTACAAATAATCAGACTGAGATTTTTATTAGATGTTGATTTTTGTTTTGAAATGATGCTATTAATCATGATGACGCTTGAATTGAAGGTGAAGTAAATATTCATTCCTAAATATGCTGGGGTTAAGGAGGGGGAATGTTCTGTAATGAGCGCTCGTTCAAGGACAGGAAGACCTTTAACAAATCAAGGATGGCTTTGAGAAGTTAGCTAGAAGGCATGTGGCACTGCCACTCCAACTGACAGGATGGTGCCATTTGTGCACCATTCTCCGTGTCCTTATTAAAACTGAAATGTGTGGGAGAGATCGCTGTCACTCAGGCAGGAGAAGCTACACGAGCTACCCATCCGTCCTTCTCGGCTGATATTTTTAGGATCTCATTTTTTGTCTTCGCTTTTTTTTGACAGGAAACCGAGTGCATCTCCTGTGACATATGCTACTATGCTTATATCTGTGGATTTGGACCTGCAAACCTGCAAGCTGAATTTGGATCTGCAAACCTTGTATTCCTGTGTGAGCATGTCTAATGACTCTGTGTGCAAATTGATTGTGTCTAGGCAGCTGAGCCATGCCAAGCCCGCTTTAGGCTCACTGGTGGCAGCCTCTGGAGAGGCAACAGATGCAAACAGCTGAGCTTCTAAACTCATGCGTTCCAACAGAGGTACGGGGGAATGAGCCTGGGCCAAGACTTTGGTAACACAGCTTACCAAGAAGAGTACCTTCTGTTGATTTTCTTTTTAAAGGACTCATAAACTTTATCCTGTAATTAAGGTCGTTTGGTGGTGCAATGGGTGGGTGGTGCATTTGACAGAAAAGAACATAAAGATTCATTTGGCATTTTTTTGGGTCCCTTCTTAGATCCTCAAATTGGGTTACTGTCATTCTCCAGGTGTCCTTCGGGTTCTTTGGTTTCTTCCCACTGTCCAAAAAACATGCTGGTGGGTGGAAATGGTCTGCACTTATATAGCCCCATTTAACCATAATGGATTTACAAAGCACTTTACACTATTTCTCATTCACCCTTTCACTCACAGCAATGGCAGGAGAGCTACCATGCTAGGCTAGCAACTTGGGGTTCAATGTCTCGCCCAAGGACACTTCGGCATGTGGAGTCATGTGACCCGGGGATCGAACCGCCGACCCTGCAATTAATGGACATTCCACTCTACCAGAATGGGTCTACATTGTGTGTGTGCATGGTGTTGTTAGATCCTTTTCAGTTTTCTCAGGCCATGCCTTTTGGTATTGATTGCTGCACTTTCTACTAGGTAGGCCACCAGTTCCAGAGATGTTTGTATAGCAGCTGACTGGTGTTCATCTTGCACAGATGGACAAACCATTGCAACCTTCGTCACTGGGTTTCCTCCTCAAGCATGGGTTGCTATTGACATTTTAGCCTGATGGACTTGTTTGAAGGCAATCATGAAAGGGACAGAACATCTCAAGATCTCTTGATCATGTCTGACTTGAGCACTGGACACTCAACCTCAAAAAAGCCAAAAAAGCCAGAAATGTTGCTAAGCATGGAGCTCAGATGAGCATTGCCGAGCTCCAGAGGCCAACTAGGGACCAAAAGAAAAAGTGTGTAATTCCTTGCCTTGCGCCCAGTGTTCCCAGGATAGTCTTAGGATGCATTTTGACACTGATAGCGTGCTTACTGAAAACGTCTTAGTGGCCCTTTGGTTATGTCTCCAGGTCTTTGACTCTAGTATCACTTCGCCATGTTCTGACAAAATCTGGCAAGATTGAATGTGGCATAATAAGACAAGATGTTGAAACTGTACAACCCTCTGCCAAGACACACACCTTTAATAAACTTCTAGAAGCAGAATGCTCATTTAAAAACTCAGGATTCAGGTCGGATACGTGGTGTAGAATGAGAAATGGGAGAAAAAATGTGCCATATTCGTGCTCTTGATCATGTCCGTAGGTTGAAGCTTTGTTGATAGGTTATTCACTGTGTAAAACTTTGCTAAGATGTAAAAAACACCCCCCAAAAAACATCTAACCCCAGAGCCCACAGCAGGTCTTTTCAGCTATTTCCTAGTCAAGATCCCCATTGAACTAGCAAACAAGAGCGACAGAATCATAATTATGTTTCTTTTCGAGTTTATGGCTTATCAAACAGCAGTATAAACTGAAACTCTGTCAGTAGAAATGCCACAAAGGAGTCCCTTGTGAGGCGGTGTCTTTGAAACCGTGCACGATATAAAGTAATATGCTGTCATTTCTCTCACTTAGAGTAGTCCTTTAGGTAAGAAATCGTAATTAAAAGTTCATTACTAATGTGTAAGTGGGGAATTAATGAAGCGGAGCTGTGAGAAGGGCAATTTTGGCCAAAAATAAGAAACGTTTTATGAGGGGGAAGAAAGCAGGCCTCTGCCATTGATGATAACGATGACGATGAGCAAATGCAACATCTACCTTCATATGGTGCATATTGAAAGATGAGTTGAGTTGAAACAGACCACATCGTTATTCAGCCTCAAACTTAACTACAGATTTGTGCTTTGTAATAACATATTTGTCTTAGCGATATAATAGGAATATACTATTACTATAGATTTACTTATTTCCATGGCATTTTTTTAAACATTATTTCTATCATCAGCCCACATATTTTATCCACGTTTTATCCACGTTGGATTTGAATAACCTGAATGGGGAGCCCAGAAAGTCATTTTAAGTAGGTGCATAACCCGACTCTGAATACGAGGAACTTTCCCCATGTAAATAATGAAGCACTTTGTGGACTCCACGTCTGAACACAGCCCGACTATGGAATAAAACCAACTAAAGGCCCTGAAAGTGAGTTTCGATATAGACCGACATGACAGGTGTTGAGGGGGTTTGACAGAGGTGGGCAGATTAATGGACGAGGTCATTAACATGTGATCATTTGGTTTTTCGAATAATTGTAAGGTCGAGTTGATTTTATTTTTAGCCCTTATGAGTGGTCCATTGCTTGGTTTGATACTTTTTTGATTACACGTTGCTTTATCAGCAAGTAATTACTTGCTCCTTTTGACGCCTTTATGATAACGCACTGAGAAGTTGCTAAATGCTTATTACTTTATAAATGAAGCCATATGCTAACGCAAAGCAGGGGTGGGTATGTGCTTTTATCCCTTTTTCCCCCTCATGCTGACAGCAGTCTGTTAATTAAGCAACCTAATGGCTGTAATTGCACACATTCATGGCCCCAGCTGCTGAGGTAATGCTAGTTTTTACCACTGCTGCCAGGACTCAACTGTCTCTGAGGTGAAGGTTCTCCAACCCTTTGGTCTGAGCTCATAAGGCAGCAGCTGGTCTGAGCCATTTTACCCCCATGGCACCCTGCACTTTCACCTTACCTGGCATTCAGAGTCTGAAGGGCGCCTGCAGAGCGACTGGACAAGAGGCAGCTTCTGTACTGTGGCACAAAGCCTGAGCAGGTGCAGCCTAACAAAGAAGAAAAACTATAGGACATGTTTTTTTTAGCATTTTCACTTCACAAAAGAGCTGCAGAGTAATCCTCTTGGCAGTGCCAGGATCCTAATTAACATTTGGGCACTATTGCCTTAATAAAAAAAATAAAAAAAAAAGGGGAAGGGGGTTACACTGGATTCCAAGCTAATCTGTGGCATAATTAGAATTAACCTTAAAATCCTACAAGTCAAAGGATTTCCTGCACTGCTGGAGCAGACTCGCTGCACTCTGCTTTTTGTCTTTAATCTTGTCCACAGCATACTCTTGTCTAGTCTAAAAATGTGTAAATATAAGTTTAAGGGAATAAAAACTGATTTACTAACAGGGTCTTGCAGACATTTGTGTCAAATGGGTAAAACAGAATGCCTTGTATATTCTGTATGTTTTTGCATGAATGAATATGAGATGTTTATATATATATATATATATATATATATATATATATATATATATATATATATATATATATATATATAAACATCTCATATTCATACATTCATATATACTGTTCATCTCTCACTGAGATGAACAGTAGCACGGTGGAATTGTGTTTGGTGGTCCGACGAGTCGATATTTAAAGTAGATTTTTGGACAAAAAAAATAAATCCGCTTGCTAAATTGAACCAAATGGCGTCTTCACTCAGCGTCCAAACACTTACTACGTGTTATTAAAAGAAAAGGTGACGTTACACAGCGGTAAACATTCGACTGTCCCAACTTTTTTGGAGTATATTGCAGTCATCCGATTTGAAATGAGTGCATATTTTCAAAAAGAAATTAAATTCACAAAAAATGTGTCAATAATGTGTTTTCAATATAATACAGGGTGAATTGAATTTCCAAATGACTCACCCACGCAGTGTTCCCTGTAAAGGCTCCGTATCCACCACCACGCTGACTCTTACTACAGATGTGAACATAAAGTCTTTCAGAAGACGGAAAAAAAAAAAAAAAAAAATGTGCAAAAGCCAGGAAATGCGGGTCGGCTGCTTTATGCAAATGTAGAATAATAGAATTAACACCGGTTAGTTCCCGAGTCGTTCAGGCGCACACATCGTGCCCTCCGTCACCTCCATCACAATGGCAGCCTGTTCATATAACCCTCATTTCAGCTGGAGTAAATAATTTCCCAGGCCGTGTGCTAATGAGATGGGGCCGGGAGCGATTGCGTTGGATTGTAATGGGTTCTGTGTTGAGGGAGAGCGCTGGCCCTGACAGGTGAGCATGGCACATATGAAGCTGTCAGAGGCTATGAACTTAGCACCGTGTTACCTCCAGCCTCCCGAGACGAAGCAGGAAGGAAAGACGGATCGTTATAGGTTCAGAGGCCCTGGTGTTATCTCATCAACTTGTGAGAGTTTCCTGATGGTGATGGTCAAGTTTAAGAGTGCAGTGAAGGCAGGAATGAGCAAGAGTGATCTCAGGGGGTCGAGGGTCGCTCTCGAGCTTGTGTGAGCAAAGTGCAGACGTCACGATAGTGGAACGGGTGGGAAACGTGAGGTCGAGATTAATCTGTTGAGGACAGTTTAAATACTTGAGTATGTAACCATTGGTGCGGTACTAACTGTGCATGAGTAAACCTGAATCGAAATTTTAAAAGAATAAAATATGGTGCAAATAGATTCGTCCTTTGCCTTGCCTCTTGCCTGTACACCTTATCTGCACATCATCAACCGTTCCATACGCTATCTCTGCATTGCTTCATTCCCGAGCTTTATCCAGATCTCCAACAATCACACAGCAGATACCAATCCAGGAGACATAAAATTCTACCACCATCACTTTAGAGGAGAGGAGATCATCAACATATAGCACATGTTATACCCAAAAAAAGACGACTACAGTGACTTGCAAAAATACCTCCCCCCACACCATTCCAAAGCCTGGAACTGAAATGTCATAAATCTACATAAAATAACCCTTTGAAGTAAGAGTAAAAATCAGTACAGTTTTTTTTTGCAATAGGAAATGTGAATACTTGAATATTGCTGTGACACCCCTATATTAGTTCTGGTTCTTTGAACTTTGTCCTGGAGTTGTTTTGAAAGCTTCTTGGTCTTGAACCCTCTGGGTTCTTCTAGGAGCGGATGTATTTATATTGATGACTCACATGACACTTTAATTGTACACGATTAACTTAGAGGCGCCTCCGGGGTTGGGGGTTCGAATCCCGCTTCTGCCCTGTGTGCGTGGTGCTCGCATGTTCTCCCCGTGCTTTGGAGGGTTTTCCTATTGGGAATTAAGACATGCATTGCAGGCTGATTGGCATTTCCAAAGTACGTGAGAGTGTGTGTGCACGATTGTGTCCAGGGTGTCCCACGCTTTGTGCCCCGAGTTCCCTGGGATAAGCTCCAGGCTCCCCTACGACTCTGTGTAGAATAAGCGGCATGGATGGATGGGATGGATTCTGATGACCCACTCACCCCCCACACACCCCCTCCCACCCACCACCCTCCGCCTCCCAACTCAGTATTATTGGAGGGATAGTATAGTCCAACCAAACACTACAAAATGTGGAAAAGTTCAGGGGGGGGGGATACTTATACAAAACACTGTAGAGCGTTTATGTTTTGTGCGTGTGTGTGTGGTTTGAGTGCTGCATGGACATGAAACCGATAAAGTTCTTTTAAGAACACATAGCTAAACTGTATTCTGTATTCAGGGTCTGATGAAAGTACACTTAAAAGCAAATTCAAACAAAACTATTAATCTCGCTCCTAAAATGTGCGTGCGAGTGTGTACGGGTGTGCATTCTCGTCCTGATACAGTTCAGTGGGTTTTACTTTCAGATGATGAAAGAACAGCTGAAAGCTTTCATGTCTATAATTCAGTTCTTGTAGTCGACTGACGCGTTGCTGCTAAAAGTCCATTATAACCATCCCAAACATCTACTTTGTTCCGCCGTTCTCTTGACGATTTTGATCCCAATGAAAAGGAAACCAAAGGACCAAAATGATTCGACGAACTAATTAAAGCCTACAAGCGAAATACACGCGGGATTAAAAGTACTGTAAGTACAAACGTACTCGCTGAAACCGATTTTTACTGTATGTTTGGCTGAAAAAAACCCCAACCCTAACCCTGTATAGCTCGACTAATAAAATGGCAGCAAAACAGTTTAAGAAACAAAACTTGTTCAATACTTTTGGCTTGAATAATTTAACAATGAAAAAAAGGACCGAACTCTTGGACAAACTATGTACATACAAAAAAAAATATTAACATATAGTCAGGACATAATTTTAACAACAAATCAGAAATATGTACAGTAATTGTTATAAACAATACTGACGATACCGGTATTATTGCAGGAAAATGGACGCTCACGTAGTTTATCACGATATCAACATTATATCATCATGTTTTTCTCCCATAGCCACGAGTCTCAAGATATCCGTTCAAAGCAATGGGAATAAAAGTTTAAAAATGTAGTAAACAAGTAGAACCTGATAGCAGAAGCATAAAAAATGAAGTTATTAATAAATAGCTTAGTACAAAGTTTGAATTAAGCAAATTACAATAATATAATTTATCAATAAAAAAAAGATTAATATTCAGCATTATAACAGCATAACAGCATTCACCAGTGTTTCATTTTATTTTTTATTATATTATTACAGTAATATTTTATATATATATATATATATATATATATATATATATATATATATACAGACACACAATAGAAAAAGTGAACTTGTAAAAAGAATCACAGCCTCCTGACTGTTGAATGATGGTAATTTGTGTCATTTTTTTGTTTGTTTGTTTGTTTATTTATTTTTTTACAGGTTTCTATATTCAAATCCGAAACTTCAAGCCCCTCTCAGAAGTCTGGAATTGACGTCTTCTCTACAAAGAAGAGACATGCGACACCTTCAGCTTCGGACAAAATACGAACTTGACAACGTTCGCAACCTTCTGAACGAGACAGATTCGATGTCAGGAGTGTAACGAAATAATACGGCCCCTGAAAATCCTGCGCACCGTATATCGGATGCTAATAAAAGAAACAGTGGCACTTAAGGATAACGATATTGTGCGATATCGTAACACAATGTCTCTTAAGCACGCATTTCATATTGTTCATATTCCACGAGACAAGTTAGTCTCTGCTATTACTCGTATTATGGCGGTTAGACTATTCAAGTGTAGAATATTTCTACAGTATATCACATGATTAGTAATCACGTATTAGGAACCTGCAAGGGCCTAATTTCCATTTTCAGTATTGAGATTATGGCACAGAGGTTTAATACTGCACCAAGTACTGACACTGTTGATAATATAATTAGTGTTCAAGCTGTGTGCTATGAGAAATGACAGAACATACAGTAATAAGAGGTTTGTTTCATTAAATGACCGTGTTTCTTTTTGTAGCTGCACAAACCCACATATAAGTATCGATTGCTCTCGAGTATTATGGACTCGCACAAGCCACTGAACGCTTGGCTCTCGTAAACCCCGTCGCCTGGTTATTTGCCAGCCACCCTCTACACCGCACTAATGCGCTTACTCGTTAGATCGTTTTAATTCCTTAGGAACAATGATTCTTTATTGTTTCCCATTTCACCCTTTGCACGTTCTTCTTTTTGTTCAGAAAATAGTTGTGAAGAAGGAATTATTATGTGAATGTCCTGTGTGTAAAAGTGTCTCAACGATGATGTGATAAAAAGTGTATGAGAGAGAGAGAGAGAGAGAGAGAGAGAGAACATGGTCATTTGAACTACTCCAACAGTTAGTTAATAATAAAATAGTATTGCAAAGACATGCACGTCTGAGGCGGGGAAAATGGCAAACTGATAATCAGGAGATCAAATGAAAAAGTGCTAATCAATTCAAATATGGAATCTTATGAGCACAGTCAGATATAAGGGTGAGTGAAGTGAGAGGGGAGAAAAAATCACTACGAACATTAAATTGAAATGAAAGAAAGAAAGAAAAAAAACACCTCAGAGAAACGCGAGCGCTCATCGGATACACTGACGGATTAACAGGAAATAGGATGCAGGTGAGTTAGAGGATTACAAAGCCAAGACAGAAACTGGACTGAGAGCTGGATACGCCGGTTACCGAAGTCATAAATACATGTTTTGTTTGTTTGTTATTTATTCATTAATAAATACTAGCATTACTATAAAATTCACTATAAAAAGGTGTACTTATGGCGCGTTCGACTTAACTCCGCACCAGGAGGTCTGAGTTATGTCATTTTCTAGCGACAAAGTCAGGAAAAAAATAATTCATTGATTATTTCATGGTCTTTATTTATCCACACACCAGTTTTCCATCTCAGACAAGCTTTTATTTATTGATTGATTGATTGATTTTGATTGTATTATAATTTTATATATATATATATATATATAATATCATCTGTATTATCTCCATTCAGTAGGTTACCTTCTTTCACATTCAACCTTCCTGTAATAAGAGGTGGATTTAAACGTTTCTCCGGTCCCATCTCCCTTAACGATCCAGCTATTTCGCGGTTCTATTAGAAGTCCCTGGAGACAGCATTATATCTGCAAAAGTACAGCCGTGGCGTTTATGGAAATCAAAAAGCCCAACAGTTATTGAGGCGTTTGGCAGTTTCAATGAGGCTTTATTTGCATTTTCCCCCCTTAAGTGTTTGCTTTAATTGCCTACAGCTTTTTCCTGACAAAAAAAAAAAAAAAAAAAAAGAAAAAATGCAGGTTTTTCTGCCAAATTGGAAGACTTTGGGGGAAATGGATAAGTTGGTGCGGTGTATTAAAATGAACGCTTTGTCTCGTTTAATTGGAGACGGATCAGGATTTTACTTCTTTAGTGTAACAAACAAATATATTATATATATATATATATATATATATATAAAACATTTGTGATGCAGTAGTGTCTGCCATTCGACTTGGAATCTCTTACTTCCATCTTCTCTGGCAGGTTTCAGCCCCTTAGATATTTACACTATGCACTTGCCAAATTCATCAGCCCCGACATTTTTGTTTTTTTGTTCCACGATGTAAAATATAAATGGCGTCCTGCCTCTTGGTGTTGGCATGGTGAGACGTAATTTTTGTCCTCATACACAGTAAAATCCGTCGTTTTTGCTTCCAACTTAACCCTCGTCGTCATGCTGTTATAGTAAAATAATGAACAACAGCGTGGTGCGATGAAGTTATTGTTACCACAGTTTGATCATTTCCCCAATAACAGCATGTGCCATAGTGTTCTTCTTCTTCTTATTCCCGTTCCTGTACTTTTAACAATACTGTTCTACTTTTTGTCCGTTTATAGTTGCATTTAATGTTGAGGAACGTCCTCAAGACAAGTAACTTCGTCTTTTCGCTTAGGTTATAGCACCAGCCTCTCTTTTCTCCCTCTCTCTCTCTCTCACTTTCTTCTGACTGTTACAAAGCGTTGACACTGGAGACTCCTTCCGTCTCTCTTAACACAGATCTTTGTGTAAATTAGGTCCCGTTTGACGAACGAGCCGAAGCGGATTGGTTTGGACCCGTTCGCTTTCACGAATCAGACGCCGATTCGTTTGTACGTCGTTTCACGCGCTCGGATACTGTATGCGCTTGTTTCTGCGTCGCTTTGACGGATAAAGGACTTGAGGTTGGAGGAAGCTGCAGGCAGGCACGAGCCTTCTATCTGGAAAGGCCAGATCTCAGATGACCAATTTGAGTTAAGAGCCCAGAGCGTGACAGAAGTCGGTAAAGCATGTAAGTGACCTGGTTGAAAACCCGATGCGTAATGGAACGAGACGAGACAAGGGAAGTGCAGAGCAGGACAGACAGAGCTTTGGGTCTACGCAGGCTATTACGTTTGTGGTATTCAAAGCTACTTAGCTTGAGCAAGTGATGTTGGTCTTATTGTATTATCTTTCTCAACCATCACTGATCATTGACACCCCCCCGTCCACCACCCAAATTTCTCCCCTATTTTGTTTTGCCAATTCAGAGGATAGTCCTACCTGCCATATTCCGCATACATGACCTCAAAGATGCGCGCAATTGCCTAGTGTCACTCTGATTGACAAGGGAGAGAGAGTTTGCCCCTCCCATTGAGGAAGAACAGCCAATTTTGCCGTCTTCACTCTGCAAAGTTAGAAAACACATGTAGGCCTCTATGAAAACATCTGTTTTGTTAGCAACAAGCTAGCCAGGTAACATCAGCGATCATGAGTTGGGTTGAATTTCTCAACACAGCAAGCTGTACGGTCAGTGTTATAATTAAACCACCTAATACGTCCATGTCGATTAATCTAAACCGAATGTTACCATAAACTGGTTTAGAGCACTGAAGCGACGTGTCCATGTTGACATGGCATCATATGCTAAACTCGGGCTTGAGGAAGCTTTCTCGACTTCCCGGTTAGTTTCTTTGCTTTTGCTTGCGTTCAAGAGCAGACCAGAGTCAAGCTGCGATGGCGTTCTCGGAGTGAGGAAGCTTAAAGCGGCGCCGCATCGTATCTAACCGCTGCTCCGAGAAGACGAGTGTGTGACATGTCTTCTGTGTGAATATAAAAGGCGTGACAGAGAGACAACACTGAGATCTCTGCTCTGCTTTTGCATTTTTGTTCTTCATTTGAAGTGAATAAAAAGAAGCCTGAAAAAAATTGAACAAGTCGTTCGCTCTGCTTTTATTTCTCATACTTCTAATTATCTGCTCCCCCCCCCCCCCCCCCCCCCCCCCCCACACACACACACACACACACACAAAGCCTGTTTGACTTTTTGGCAGGGAAGCAAAATAGTAATTAATTCTGCCACAGACCAAATGGCTATTTGCTGATATTATGCTCGTGCATTTATAAAACTCATTTGCATGCACGACGACTAGTTCGAGCTCTCGAGCAACATCAACCCCAATAAAATTTTTATTGCTCGGCTCGCGCTCGGATCGCTTTGAGCCGTGCCCCTTTACCCCGTGGCAACATTAGCATAAAGACACGGCCCATTTCTCCAGCGTCTTCGTATTAAACGTCCCTCATTACGCCGTATAACTCACAGGTCGTGATGAATGTATTCTTAATGCTGTTATCTAGCTGTAATGCAAATTCCGTTCATATTTTACCTCAGAAACAACTTTTTATTATGTTTCAAAGCCCTTAAAGCTGTAAAAAAATAATAATAATAATTAAATAAATAAAAAATCGTGTAGGCATTTGCTTAGATTGATCGATCTAAATCAGTCACTGTCGTTCACACTGGAACATTCTATCATCGTATACGACGACACAAACGATTGAAAACGTTGAGTCCTGAATGTGGACGTGCATGTTCTTTAAACCGATCAAAACCTAACACTGGAGACTCCTTCCATGAACAACCGATTGAACAACCGATGAGAAATCAAAGGAACGGATTCTCGGGGCAGAGCCGTAGACGATCTTCACGTCTTCATACGATCGTTTTTGTCCGAGCGCATCCGTCAGACCTCGAAAGGGAGACCAGCTCACGCTGAGACTAGCTCCTTCTCACATCCAGTGAACCGTGGAGCCCGGCTCACCGTCTTTCACACGAGCTCACCTGTAACGTCAAATGAAAGCATTCGGCAACCCCCCTCCCCCTCCCCTCATCTGTTGGACGCGGAAACGCTCAGACTTTATGTGCGTTTCGACAGAAGTGAGAAGAGGAACGTGTCAGTCAGGGTATTCTGCAGGAAGCCTCCAAGAAACACTTTCTCTCTCTCCTGTCATCTTCTCTTCAAGTTCCTTTTATTTTTATTTATATATATCTATTTTCTTCGCCCTGTGTTTGTTGTTTTCATCTCGGAGTAAAACGTTTTTTAAACTCATCCCTGCCTACGAATTCCAGAAAAACAGAATAGATGGTTGTTAGTTTACGGGGTGTTAAATATGAAGTCGAAATTATGCTTTATTAAATAGAGATAATGAGATATTATGTTGAATTAGTGAGAAATATGTCAACACAATGTGTTATCAAGGTAATAATAATAATAATAATAATAATAATAGCGTGATATCTTGAAAGAACGGGTCGATAAGTAGAAACAAAGAGATATTAAGTCAAAAATAATGACATCTTGAAATAATTAGGCATTAAGTCGAAATAACAATAATGAATTTTTTTTTTTTTTCTCCACAGTTTGTGATTCAGGACTTCCATAATGAAGTAGATAGGGAGCATCATAGGAATTATAGGAATATAATGTGCAAAAACCTGGAAAACAAGCCTCGGATTTATACGTAAACAAACTAATGACGAGCTGACACGAAACAGGTGAACACAGTCAGGTAATAAACCAATGACAGGACAGAGGTGGAGGCAAGACTAGTACAGAAAGACACATCGCGCATATTGTGACGGAACTCAAAAAGGGTCATTTGTAACACTTTGCCTCTTTTACTTTCTGAGAGAGGAGAGAGGTGTTGAGCGTAGAGTCCGAGTGTCGGACGTGCGCGCCTTGCCGTTCCACGTCCTAGTGGGGCGTTTATGTTGTGAAGGTTCACCATCGAGTGCGTCCACCATGGCTTGACGAGTGTGGTTATGACACTCTGTGTGTGGGTTCTATATATATATATATATGACTCGAACTCATACGGCGACCTTGACATTATCCGCCAAGTGCTGGTTTCGACCTTGAGATCTCCAAGTGAGGTAAAAGCAGGCAAAGTGGACATTACTTTACATTTATCCTGCTACAGCGTCAGTCCTTCCTGACGTTTGAGCTCTCTTGCGTTTCACTCTGCAGATCGACTCGCGTTCGAGGTCGTTTCCCTCGACTTATTTAAAACCCGTAGGCTAATTATCGAGCCTTTCAAGTGATGAGGAAGATCAAGCTGCGAAACAACAGCAATTAAAAGCTGCAACAATTTCAGCATTAAAACAAATGAATAAATTAGATAAGGTTAGATAAGGGGTTAACAAGAATTCTTGAGCGAGATTTTATGTGACCACAAGCCTTCACCTTTTTTTTCCCCCATTTCAAATCCATAAAATTAGCATAATTCTATATTCTAACTAACATGTCAGTAACATATTTGTAACACAAGTGACACCTCCATCCATCCATCCATCCATCTTCTGTAGCGCTTTATCCTTTTCAGGGTCACGGGGAAACCTGGAGTCTATCCCAGGGAGCATCGGGCACAAGGCGGGGTACACCCTGGACAGGGTGCCAATCCATCGCAGGACACAATCACACACCCATTCATACACTACGGACACTTTAGACTCGCCAATCAGTCTATCATGCACGTCTTTGGACTGGGGGATGAGACCGGAGTACCCAGAGGAAACCCCCGCAGCACGGGGAGAACACGCAAACTCCACACACACAGGGCCACGGTGGGATTCGAACCCCCGACCCTGTAGGTGAACGTGCTAACCACGTGCGCCAAGTGACACCTAAAACAATTTCGTGACGCGCGTTTTTGGTTTCTCCTCATTACTTTGCCTTCGTGTTCGCTTTCCCGACTTATCTTTTGAGGAACTAGTGGAGGTAGAACGCTGGAGAAACGTAGTTCCCGATGAGACTTCAGAGTAGTAGTGCGCACAAAAAAATAATCTAAAATATTACTGATATTAATTTGTAAAAAAAATCAATGAATTAAAAAAAACTAAATTAAAGGTTTGTCATTTCCAATTTGTAAAGCAAGTGATCCAAAGCTTGGGGTTAGATCGGGCAACCCGACCATCAAAGCAGGATCCGTATTCGATTCGATTATTATTAACATAATTAATCTCCGGCCTGATCTCATATAAAATGTTGTACTCATTCATTTTGTAACTATGATTCTGTTACACAATTTGACTCAATTTGTCTGAAAAGCTAGGACAGCAAACATCTCCCTTAACATTAACCCTTCATAACTCCAACACTTTTAGAGCTGTGAACTGCCAAAAAAACAACCAACCTTAAATTCGATGTTAAATGTTTGTTTATTTTCCAACTGAAGCGATGCCACGAGTTGCACACTACCTAATGAGTCGGGAACATTTTCTTCCTTATTGCTGTGCGTTTATTTCCGGCATCGCCTGGTACGGAGGAAGGAATTTGCAACTAAATTGGTAATGTGTTTACTATTCTTGTTTAATTATCACCTACATAAACTATTGTACCGCATAAAGTTAAATCATTTAAAAAAAAAAAAAAAATTAAATAAGTAATGAAAGTGCTGTGGTATAAGAGGACTAAAACATTTCAAGATGTGATGTTTTTGGAAAACGTTGGGTTATCCAAAGATTAAAAAAAAAATAATAATAATTTGTATAATTCGTTATGTAATTTATTGCCGTCTAGACACCTTCTTCTGCCAGGAGCAAATGCTAAAATATTTCAACGATCGTCTGTTTTTATTAAACGTACTACATCACAAAGCAGTTTAGAACATCCTCCTTACACCTCCAGGGTCAGGGGTTCGAGTCCCTCCGGGGCCCTGTGTGTGCGGAGTTTGCGTGTTCTCCCCGTGCTGCGGGGGTTTCCTCCGGGTACTCCGGTTTCCTCCCCCAGTCCAAAGACATGCATGGTGGGCGGATTGGCGTGGCTAAAGTGTCTAGACGTAGTGTATGAACGGGTGTGTGAGTGTGTATGTGATCGTGCCCTGCGATGGATTGGCACCCTGTCCAGGGTGTACCCCGCCTTGCGCCCGATGCTCCCTGGGATAGACTCCAGGTTCCCTGTGACCCTGAAAAGGAGTAAGCGGTAGAAGATGGATGGATGGATGGATGGACATCACAAAGCACAAAAATGTAGATAAATAACACTTCCACAGTCAAGTCCTTGATGGATACTATAAAAATAAAACCAAAAAAAAAACTCCAGTGTGTGCATTAGTACGTAATGTGGCAGGTGCTCGGAGTTTGGCTAGTCTTCAGAAAATTCTCTCGAACTCAACACCGCATAAACAATTCAACAGCAAAAAACGAAGGAGCTCTGAGAGGAGTGAAAAGAAATAGTGGCTAAGGCACTAATGATCTCTGACTACAGCAACTCCTACTGTGGAGATCATTAGGGTTTAAACTGTTCAGGTTTAAGAAGGATGCGAGGCGGTTTGTCTTCAATCAAAACATTAATGAAATCCCGCAACAGGATGCAAGCCTTGGTATCCCTGTTCCACTGCAGGTTCCTCAGCTTATGTGCAATTTAGGAAATGAGAATGTTGTATCCAAAGTAATTGCCTAATAGCATCAATATTCATGGCTCAGGTACGTGCGGTTTTTCCTTCTCGCTGCTACTGCCGTTTCCCTTCAGCCCTTATGATGGAGCCACCAGTGCATGACGGAGTTCATCATCTCCACTACACAGCCTAATCTTGTTCCACAAATAGAACAATCCCTCCTCACCAGCACCTTCTTTTTTATCAACCACCGGAGCTATGCTGTGGATTAGGTTGTATTTTTTTTCCTCCGAAACATATTACACTGTGGTGGAAAGGTGTGTTGGTCACCAGCTACTAATTTCGAAATATTTTTGACATAGTTACTCTTTTAAAGCATTTATCTTAAGCCTTATTTTGGCTTATTCGAAGCCGTGGTACACATCTATTAAAGTAATATGTATTTTATATATTACTATGGGTCACATAATGGATGGAGAACAATGCAGAACTTTAAATCCTGGTAGATCTACCCTACCTCGACCTCTGTGCTGAAACATATTAAAATACATTGCCTCATGGGTGTTGCTTCCAATTATAATCATCAGCATCAGCATCCATCTTTCTCCAACCTCCATTGCCATTCATTATCCTCCATCATAACGCACCATCATTCTTCATCATTAATCATCCATCAGCACCCATCATACTCCCTCATCCATTATCCTCTATCATTCATCATCCATCATAGTCCATCATGTTAAATCCTTCTCTGACATCTCCCATCATCCATGGTCTTTTTCTTTAACATCCTCTGCCCTCTAACATGATACATAATTCTCCATCATCCATTCCCTTCCATTATCATCCATTATCCTCCATCATTCATCATCATCCATCATTTCCATCATCATCATCATCATCAATTATTCCCCATCACTCATCCTCATCCTCCATCATCTCACACCCTTCTCCAACATCCATGGTCATCCATTTTCCTTAACATCATCCATACTCCTCCATCAGCCATCATCTTCCATCATCATCCGTTATCCTCTATCATTCATTATAATCCATCATCCACTATTCTCCATCATCATCCATTATCATCCATCATCTTAAACCCTTCTCCAACATCTCCTCTCATCCATGTTCATCCATTTCTTATTAACATCCTCTGTGTGGAGTGATCATCATGATCTATCCTCCTCCATCATCCATTGCCTTCCATTATCATTCATTGTCCTCAATCATTCATCATTCTCCATCATCATCCATTATCTTCCATTATCCTCCATCATTCATCATCAATCATCTTACACCCTTCTCCAACATCTCTCATCATCCATGGATATTTTCTTTATAATCCTCTGTCCTCGATCATCATCACTTCTCCTCCTCCATCATCCATCATCTTCCACCATCATCCATCATCCTCAATCCTCCACCATCCTCCATCGTCGGTCTTCATTCATGATCGTACATCATTTCCATCATTCTTTATTATCCTCTGTTCTCTACCATCATCAACCTCATCATCCATTATTCTACATCCCCTGTCATAATACATCATCCTCCATTCTCCATAATCATCCGCATCTATCCCCATCCATTATTCTCCATCGTCATCCTCCATCATCCTCCATCAGTCATCACCACCACCTTTTGCACATACAGTTCTACCTGCCACTTTTGTTCAGCAGGTGAACCTTAACTACGCATGACGTACACGAGGTGCGATCACGGACGGACGAGGTGTAGAAACACTCGTCATCAACAGACCAGCTAAATTAACCCTCTCAGATTAGCCCAAACACCCTTAGCCTACAGCCTGGCACTGAGGCCCCAGCTGAGTCTACCTTGAACCCTCTCTCATTCCACACTCCTTCATCACCGCACCTCTCTTATGCACTTTTCCCCCTCCTTCACTCCTACAGGTGTAAATAAATACCCTCTCTATGCTCCAACCGTACCGTTTGTATGATTTGTTCTCGCTTTACTCTAGGCTTACTGCATCACACACTGTGGGCAAATATAATACTGTTCCGCTTTCCACACTCACTTTCATGCATTTTTGAAATGCCAGAACAAATTGGAATTTCTCCTGCAGAAAAGATTAGTCTGTTTGTTGTGTCGGCTGAATTACTTTTACTCCCATGCACTTTTACTGAGTGTGCTTCGTTCAATGACGAACGAAAATTATATAGACAATGAGACATTTATAAGCAAAGTTACAGAAACCCGTGCTTCTGGGAAACGTAAATATCATAAATAGCTGAATAATCTGAAGGGCAGTACTACATGAAAAAAAAAAAAATCTTTAAACAATATAATAACAATTTACAACGATCATCCTGTTCAAAAGTTTACACCCCCCTGTCTCTTAATGTACCGTGTTGCCTTCTTGAGCATCAGTGAATGTTTGCACCAGTCGTGTACGCGTCCCTCAGTCGTCCTCAGCGTGAAAAAATGGATCTCGACATCATATAGCCGCTGTTGGTAAAGTGTCCTTGGGCAGTTTTAGTGCTCAGGACAAACAAGGGACTCATGAACAACGATCACAAAATATAAAAACAGTTGTTGATCATCCACAGTGTTAAGAATACGAATTAAGAATAATATATATATAGTGGATTTACCTTGAAGAACAAAGTAATGATTGGCTGTTATCTGTAAAGCGTGTAAGGCGGCCCAGCTGTAGCTAAAAGCACTTCCTTCCACATTTTCCGAACAGCATGAATGCACATTCTTCCATTAGGGATTCCTCAGGAACGCTGCCAGAAGTTCTGCATCTCAAAAAGGGTTCCATTAACTCGAGAAATAAAAATAAATGAATAACACAGCGGCAAATAAAATGAACAGATTAACCAGAACGAGAACGGATCGTACGAAGATATAATTCTGGACTGGGATTCAGTACCATATTTCTGTCAACCACAAGTGTTGGTGTGTGTGTGTGTGTTTATGTTTATAAGAATGTACTTAAAGCAGCACTCAAGTGTTGATCCTTAAGTGCTTAACATTGCAGATGAGCTCCGTTGCGGTGTCTTCGATTATTAAACTAATCCGAATCAGTTAAATCAACATAGTCTTTGTGATGGAATAATTGCCATTTGTTTCTCTGTACATTCGTCTTTTATTTGTTTATTTTTCGCCCTTGAGCAGTGTTTAGTCACGGACAAAGCTCGTTAACTACGCCTCTAAGGGCTTTGCTGCTCCATTTCACTCTCTCTGGCATTTGGAGGCATTCCCTGAATTGGGCGTTTTATGGATCGCAATTTAAAGGTGCTGAAGGCTGAAACCTGACGCTTAAACAAGCAGCAACGCGTAGGATAAACACCTCTTCGCTTCTGTGAGCGATCGATGGCAAGCCGGAGCAACTAGCTGACAGTGCGCGGTAAAATACTACTACAGAGTCTGTACTTAATTACAGATGGTTATATTATATATAAAGTATCACAAGAACGTGTACCGTGTGCTCTGCTGCCATTTTGTACTTCCTTTACAGTTATTAAGAAAAGCACAGCTTTATCAGTGCTTATTTTCAATTTCTATTGTTTTTCTTAGGCTTTAGGGAAAGTTTATATCGGTATCAAGCATCACGCAAGTATCGAGTATCGAGTTAAGCTGCCAACCCTTTATACAAGCCTTTATCTGAGAAAAAAATATGGGTTAATATCTATTCCCGTTTTCATTTCTTTAAGAAAATTCTCTTAGAAGTGTTGCGGTTCGCAGCACAATCAATTGACAAGTAGATAAATACTGATTTTGACTGATCGGCTGGGTCAATGTGAAATGCTAACAGGTGAGTCTAAGGCTAACGCTGCTGGGGAATTCAATATTTCCCCAGACAGAATGAGAGAAGTACAGTAAACCTTGCAAAAAGAGCTATTTTAGTTCAGATTTTTAAGGAATCTGCAAAGTACTCGACGGTAAGCTCGGGCAAAAGTACTCTCACATCAGGGCAAAACAACACCGATACGTTTTCCATCTCCTGTGATTATCAATCATTTAGACTCTAATCCAAATGAGCATAATTAGCATTATTGATCTCTACTCCATGTTAAAACTCTGATAGATTAGAGGTATCGGTTCACTCCTCCGTCTTACTTTTCACCAAATCTCCAGCCAAGCAATCCGAAGCTGCTTACTTAGACAGGATGAAGATGTAGGCGATTCCAGGTCCATTAAAATGATTCATTATAGATGAGGGGGAGGGGTGGGGGTGCGAGGGGGGGGGGGTGTTTATTGGTTTTTATTCTTTACCCACTTATTTATGTATATGTTTATTTATTTTTTAGCCAGGAGGCACAAATCATCAGGTTCTCCCTGGGCATGGCCATTAGCCTGACATTTAATACCACACAGACTTCTGAAAAGCTGCATTCAAAACCGCCAGCCAAGTCCTCACTGAGGTAATGAAGTTAATGTATGGGTGGTGTCATGATTCATCGCGGTCTGTCACTTCGTTCCCACCGAGGACTGCGGAGCATGACCGTGACTAGAGCCAGACAGTCTCCACTATCTCCGTCTTTCTTCTTCCTGACAAGCAAAGCTCAGCCCGATTGGATACTACGTCAGCCTTGTCTCCTACACTTAGTCTCTGCCACACTTCTGTCTACTACTACATCCACATGCTTTCTCTCATTTGGCTCATGATGAGCTTAATATGTAGGTGGTTAATTTAATCAGTAGTGTCACAGAGTGAAACGATGTGATCATCCCGGACTCAAGCCTGCGCCACAGTACGCCTCTATCCATGTATCATCTCGGAGGGTTTTAACACATCAAAAGCTGCGTTGTTGTGTCTCAGATCACAAGGCAGCTCCACCCGCCAAACCTCAAAGCAACAGCCATAGCTGTGCTGTTTTACTGAGATTTGAGACTTGGACCTCCAAGCAAGTTGAATAGAAAGCTGTAGAAGGTTAATAGTAAAATCACAAGTACAAAGTTCTAAGCAAGCAAGAGTTCAATATGGGGATCAAGAAGTAAAACATGGGAGTATAGTCCTAAGGCGAAATCAGATAAACAGTCCAAGGTCAACAAATACAAAAAAAACATTCTATCATAATATCATAAAATACATAGCTCAGATCGCAGTCGATAAGTCGGCAAGACTAAACGGATATAGGATTGATCTGCATTCCAGGCTTTAAAAGATTGGCTTTCTAGTGGCTCCAAACTCATGCCTCCAGACTCTATTTGTAGTTGAAGATGATGTGTTTGGAAATTGCATTGTCAAACTGTTATGCAAACAGAGTATTTACTATAAAAAAAATAATCTAGTAAAGAGACAGGAACCGAAGGCAGAATACCATCATGGACGACTCCCAGGACTAGATCCTGTTCAGACGGTCTGTTTTACTCGGTCCACTAGAGATATCTCAAGAATTCCAGCTCACCATTATCTCATTAGGCTTTTGCCATCTCAACTGGTTTGAGCCTGAGCTATGTTTGGATCACGGAATTTGTATGGAATTGTGTAGGTTTTCCTCACGTCTTCTTGGATCTCCGGGTTCCTCCGACCCCCCAGGTGGACCGACTATTGAAATTATCCTGTGGTGGGAATTTAGATGTGCAAAACACGTTCCGATGGACTGGTGTCCACTTCATGGTGTATTCTTGCCTCATAGCCAATGTTCCTGTGATCTGGGATCACTAGACTTCAAGCCACTGCGACACTAACCATAATAAAGAAATTACCAGCGATGAATAAATAATCTGTTTGTTTTTTTTAGCAGGTACGTGAGGGAATACTTACAAAGATCTGGCTATAATAGAAAGCCCAGGAATCGCAGTAATTCTTGACCTATCCTGATTGAGACCATTTGGTGACCATCTTTACCTTTTCTTATCTGTCTCTGAGCTTGGATGTATGCAAGTGTGAAAATGTGGTGAATTCATTTAAGACGCCATCTTGGTAAACGATGAACGCAATAAAGGCAAACCCATTTTGGATTCGAAGGTGCATGAGCGTTGACAAGACCACACAGCATCGCTAGTTATTCATAATATATAATATAAACATCTTCCGAGTCCTTGTACCCCGAGTCCCCTGGGATAGGATCTAGGCTCCCTATGACCCTCTGTAGAATACGCAGAACAGAAGATGGCAACAGAAGACGGCATGCCGCACCTCCTGCTATATACAGGTGCAATCATAATGATTCGACCCCCATTGCGAATCAGGTTTATCGTCAAAATGTACAGACTTCCGGCTGTTTGCGATGAATACATCAAACAAACGCGGTCGAAATAGTTCGACACGACGAACGCTTCGAGTGGTTTCCCAAAATTCAACTGAAAATGCGACTTATAATGATTTCTCCAGTCTCAAAATTATTCAAATCCTTCATGGCAGGCATCGTCAGTACTTACTAGAGCTCCTCTTGCTGTTATGACCTACTGCGTACGAGATGCAGAGCTTCTGGCAGCGTTCCTGAGGAACCTTAACCCATTCCTCATGAGTAATGGCCTCCAGTTCAGTAATATTCTTGCGTTTGAGGGCTTCAAACCACCTTCTTCAAATGATTTGATCATTGCAAACGGCTGAAAGTCTGCCCATTTTGACAATAAACCTGAGTTGCAATGGGGGGGGGTTGAATCATTTTGACTGTATTTGATTTGGCAGGTAGTGAGGATTGCGATTAAAATGACCTCAGTGAGACGATAATATTTATTCAAGCATCTTCACACTCAAAATGAAGCCAGAAATGGCCTTATTTCATTGTAGGTATCCTCTTGGCTTTTTGGATACGTGTATAAGTATTAACGCGTTTGCACGTCACTTTTTATTCCGACACCTAAAGGAATGACGGCTGTGTGGAATTTCAGCCTGTGGTTTACCAAGAGCGAGATTAGCCGTAGAAGGAAGCCGTAAAGGCTGAGCTGAAATGTGTTACGATCCACTGACGCGGCAATTAACTGACCACGCCGACTCCCTTAACACAGCTTCCTTAACTCTCTGCTGTCGTTATGTGTATAGATTCTCACTCCATTTACCATCCTGCCACTCTGATTGAAGCAATCAGGTCTCGTTAAGTGGGTTCTCATGATTGCTTACAGTTCATTTGGCTAGAAAAGAGGCATAATTACTGATAGCTGTGTGCAACTTAACCCAGCATGAGAGTGATTAATCTCTCTCGGTCATATCCTCCTGTCAGAAAGGCATCTCCAGATCCGAGACAAGCTGAAGGTACATTAGAAAATGGGTCACATTTTCCACAGTGGTTTTTTTCTTCTTCTTCTTCTTCCTGAAATTGCTTCACCTCGTCTCATTTCTGCAGATGGATCAAGTACCCCATGGACCCATGCATCACCTAGACTGTAAGAACAGCAATTTGGTGACACGGAGCCAGACTCGCGTTAAGTAATATTGGAGTCTTTCTGCTGATGTAAACAGCAATTAAACCAGCGGCCATTGATTCAGTCCGCCGGTCAGCGTGAAAGAGATCTATCGACTGGCCTGTGATAAATTGTCAATTTGGGCTCATTACGCTGAGGCATATTTGCAAACATGGCGGTAATGCTGATTGATTAGATGATTGAAGCACTGAAGGAAGGCTTGGAGGAATGATTTTTGGAGCTGCCTTTGATTATTACGGCATAAGGAAATCGTTATAAAGGAATCATCAACGGACATGAACAAAATATCTTTTAGAGTTATAGTACCATGCAGACGGTCTGGACACATCTACTCGTTTTTACTTTCCTCGTCGTTTATCATATTCCACAGCACTGTTGATTATTCGCTCTGATCGGTCAGAACGGACAGCTCGCTGATGCGATATCAAATTTTATTTAGCTCCTAATCAAGTCACCATCTCCTCAAGTCAACTGCTCCTGCTCACTCTTCCCTCATCTTACTAGCACTCCCTTTGTCCCTTTACACTTTTTTTTTTTTTTAACCCCCATTCTCACCCTCTTACTTTTCAGTCTCTGTGGAGTAGTCAGGAACTGCCAGCTGTTTGTTGGCTTTGATTTCAACTTGCCCCAGATATGCTCTCTAATGAGCCGAGTGCTCGATCAATAATTCAGCCGAGTGAGAACGAAAACCGGGGTGATCACAGTGCTTAAAGAGAGACCTACATTTTTCTCTTTTTTATTAGCTGACCTTTTGTAGAGTTTAAATATATATATATATATATATATATATAACATGAGATAATAGACCTATATCGTCTTTATATGGACAAGCTTGCGATGAGACCAATGTTTAGCTAATAATTTATAGATTATACAACAATTCATTGCTATGGCAACAACAGGAAGACCGCTGAATACAGCATATGGATCCATAACAGAGAAACACACCAAGGTTTCACGTAGCTCTGCATTCAAATTAGCTTGTTATATATTATATAATAAAGAACATGGAACAATTGATGCTGATTCCAAATGCTGACATTGGAGACTCCTTCAATAAATGCTAAATAATCATTCACCATATAATCTATCTATTTATCTATCTATCTATCTATTAGATATATATATATATATATATATATATATATATATATATATATATATGTCAGAATCAAGAAAAGCATACCACTGATAGTAAATCTGGTTAAAAGGTTTGATTAATTGAATTAATTTTGGAACTATTGTTAGTAATATCCGCATAAATCCCATTTTACTGTAAAATTCTCTCTCAGAAAATTAGACTCTGCCGTCTGATAAGACTTAAAAGACTTCCACCTATAAAAAAAAAAAAAGTAAGAAAGACTTGCGAGACATACTGTAGACGTAATTAAAATTTTTTGCCAATTTTCCGTAAAAAGACAAGTTTCACCAAAGAGCCAGTTTTGGTTTTCCACATTTCCTGCCTAATTTACAGTTTTTTTTGCTTTTAAAGCTTGCCACAGAGCTGCACTCAGTAATTAGATTTCCTCCTCTTAATCCTTCTTTCTTATCTCTTCCGTAAAGAACATTTATTCTCAAGTTCACATGCCGAATAAACCGCTGTGTAAAGCCAACGAGAGGGACGTATGAGCTTCGGCAGCTTGAAGTTGCTACATTCCTGGATAACTCGACCTCTGCCCTTCACTGTTTGGTAGAGTTGTTTCAATCCCATCTCATAATGAGGGTCATGGCTGAGATCGATACCCAGAGGCTCTCGACTCTCTAATAATTATGCTGTAAATTAGAAACGTGTTAAAACCACACACTTCATGTGGGAATAATTAATAATCCAGTGCAGAGGAGAAGCTGCCATTGGGATGGGGATTCGCGGTTTCATATCTCTGAGGACACGCTGTCTCTTGCATTCAAAGTAAAGTGACAAGAGGTGATTTATCAAACTTTCCCTGTTCCCTCTAGGGCTCCCTTCAGAAAAAACAGCATCCTTCTTTCATACTCGAAGCCGCTCAGTTAATTGAAAAAAGCTTTTATCCAAAACAACTTGCTGTACAAATACAATACAAGCGTGGTGTCGAGCAGCTGATGGTTAAAGACCTTGGTTTAACAACCAGCTGCAGCTTTCTCTCAATCTTCAACCTTGTGCCCAAACCAGTAATCCTCCAGGGCGCCAATATATATTACTCATAGCTCTTAACTGTATAATTGCACAACGTCAGAGGAATGATGGCTGACTGCTCAGGTGCGGATATGAGGGCAAACGAACCAACAAACAAGCAAGAAAACAAACCAACCAACAGACATGCAAGTTAGCCAACCAACCAACAAACAGGCAAACAAACCGAATAGCAAAGCAACACACACGCAAGTAAACCCGCAACAAGCAGACAGACGAGACAACAAACATGCAAGTTAGCCAACCAACAAACCAACCAGCCATCAAGCAAACAAACAAACCCACAAACAAGCTGACAAACAAACCAAATAACAAACCAACACACATGCAAGTAAGCCAACAACAAGCAGACAAACAAACTAACCAACAAACATGCAAGTTAGCCAATCAACAAACAAAAACAAACAAACAAACAAACCAACAAGCAGGCAAACAAATCAAATAACAAACCAACACACTTGCAAATAAACCCACAACAAGCAGCCAAACAAGACAACAAACGAACAATTGAACCAACCAGCCATCAAGAAAACAAACAAACAAACAAGCAAGTGAACCAACCAGCCATCAAGCAAACAAACAAACAAACAAGCAAGTGAACCAACCAGCCAGCAAGCAAACAAACAAACAAACAAGAAAGTGAACCAACCAACAAATAAACCAGCCACCAAGCAAACAAACAAACAAACAAACAAGCAAGTGAACCAACCAACAAACCAACCAGCCATCAAGCAAACAAACAAACAAACAAGCAAGTGAACCAACCAACAAACCAACCAGCCATCAAGCAAACAAACAAACAAGCAAGTGAACAACCAACAAACCAACCAACCATCAAGCAAACAAACAAACAAACAAACAAGCAAGTGAACCAACCAGCCATCAAGCAAACAAACAAACAAGTAAACCAACCAACAAATAAACCAGCCACCAAGCAAACAAACAAACAAACAAACAAGCAAGTGAACCAACCAACAAACCAACCAGCCATCAAGCAAACAAACAAACAAACAAACACGCAAGTGAACCAACCAACAAACCAACCAGCCATCAAGAAAACAAACAAACAAACACGCAAGTGAACCAACCAACAAACAAAGCAAGCAAGCAAATGAATGAATTAATTAGCAACAAAATTTTGGATGCTAAATATTTTGATACACACAGTATTTTTTTGTCTTTTTTTTATATTTTGATATTGTCATACAAAATAAAACAAGATACCTTGCTGCCCCATGGAATACAGAGACAATACATCTTCACTCGCTTTCCAGATCCTCTTAGTTCAAGTTGTTTCTACTTAAATGCCTTCATTTGTTTCGGAGAAAGTAAAAAAAAAAAAAAAACAACAAATAATAATAATAATAAAAAAAATACTACTTAGCTTAGAAGACTTTGCAGAAAAAGTTCACCTCTGTACTGTAGCTCTTTGGCTTGCATAATCAGTTTTGAATAGAAGCATAATCAGTGTGTTTGTTACTTTGAGAAGGCACTCTCTTTAATCACGGCCATTTTAAAAAGCTTTTTTTTTTTTTTTAAATTCTAGTTCTGTAATTAGCAAGAAAGCCACAACTCCAATTAACCCTAATGAAAAGTCACTTCCATTAAAGCGGAAAGGAATTAACCGGCCTTTTTTACTTTGTTTGTTTTCGGATTGTTCTTTTATCTTCAAAGAACATTTCTGATCAATGTTTTATTAGCAGGTAGTGCGAGAGCGACCTCACAGCGCTGGCCTGGCGGAGTCGGTGTATCCGAAGCTGAGTTCCTCAGACTCGAGCAGATTTTCCTCTGGTGATCGTCCCCATAAGGAAACGTGGTCAAGTTCCTCCACTCGGAGAGGGCAGAGCGCTCACCCCGTTTCACCTTCTCCTACGCCGTCTTCAATTGTTTCGATTGATTTGTTTGTTTATATTCTTAATTCAGGGTTTTTTTTCCCCGATCGACAAATTCATCCATTATTCATGAAACCGAGAACACACGGGTCTGAGAAACACATCCAGGCCTTCTGCATGGACCTTGGGTCTCAACTTGATGAACATCTGTTGCTGCAGGTTCTTGTTACTGTAAATGAATCGTCAGCTTCTGACCAATCAGAATCATGAGTTCAAGGAGAGGAACGGGTGTAGCTTTGCGTAGCTGTCGATCAAGTACGGCCCACTCGCCTCGTTCCTCCTCTTCCTGCTTCATAAGCACGGTATTATCGACAGAGCAACACCATCCATTTAATTACGCCAATTAGACAGCATTAATTATTGACGGCGCGGGAAATACCTATAGGACTTTGTACCCAAGTTCAAATGGGATTAAAGAGAGGAGAGGAAAAAAAAAAACAAGAGGAAGAAGAAAAAAACAAAAACGTTCATCACCTAATGTCATATTCATGCGTATTTTTTTCTGTTGCTGTTTTTGTTTACATGAATATTTAAAAAACGAGGCGCAGTTTATCACTCCGCATTCTACCGCATGTCCGAGAGCAAAACTCATCACGGCTCTGTTTACAGAGATTAGTTCTTGATTATAGGGGAACAATAGCATCCTAATTTTACCGCGCTTGCTGAGAATAATAGTCTGTTTTGCCCGACACCACGGTAAGGCTTGTGTGAGGTTTCAGTGATGAAAAGAAAGTGGGTTTGTATTGGTTTGAGAGGGCCACGAACAAAATTGGGATCAAGTGCAGGGATAGTGCTGGAAGTTTCTTTCTTTTCAGCACAAAGTTTTAATCGGTCTCATTTATACCACAGAAAGAAAGCTTTTTCTCAAGCGGCTTCAATAAAGCCAGAAAGGACTAAAGCCAAAGCAAATGGAAAGGATCAATAAGAGAAGAGTGGAGCGTTCGCCGGAAAAACGTTGTCCTGTCCGCGTCGAAATGGTCCACTGCGATTTTGGAGCGAGAGTCGGATAATGCTACGAATTTCGGCTCAGAAAACCCCAAAAAACTATCCAGAGAGCGCTAGTGTTCATTCGTTCATCTTCAGTAGCCCTGGAGATGTGAGCAAACCACTCAGCAAGTCTTAGTGGTTAGCACGTTTACCTCGCACCTCCGGGCTTGGGGATTCGATTCCCGCATGCCAGTCTGAATGTTCTCCCCGTGCCTTTGAAGTTTCCTCCCCGAGTCCAAAGACATGCCTTGTAGGCGGTCGGACGGTTCATCTATGAACCGTTTCTTTTGCAGACGGAACTATGACGATACTGCGTTACAGGATGGATTTATTAGCAAAATTTGTTTCGCCGAGCGTAATCACGGCTTTCCTTCTACACAGAGAGTTCACTTTTATGTATTCCTACCTTCCAAATAAATTGACGCCAATAAGACGATGTGGGTGCCCAAAAATTTGACCATACTTTCCCTGAAAAAAAGGGTTTTTTAAATTTTTTTTTAACATACATTAGATCGCTATATTCATATACAGTAAACTCTAAATTTGTACAATAAATGATTCACTTTTAGCCTCGCAGCTTACCTGCAAGAAAGATGAATATATCAACTGAGAAGAAGAAAAGCAGTTAGTCAGTGAGAAAATGAAGAAGAAGAAAAAAAAAAGAAAGCTGTTTGCCATCTACAACAACAGTAGAATTCAGTTAATCACAGCTAATATTCAATATCGATGTTACATTTGTTGTTTTTCATGCACCATCCCTCCCTTCCCTGCCCGAATTAAAGTCTGCATACATTTGCATGTGGTAAAGTGAGATTCATAACTGCCTCTCTGTTTCCTTTCATAAGTAATTACGTTTTTAAGCAGCAGGAAAACTTAACCCATGCTGATTAGCGCTGAGGAAAGTGCCTTCGGTGTTTTTTGTTCCTTCTGCATAATAGACTGCACGTAGATGCATCATACCAGGAATAATAAGCGGCTGAAGATGATATTTTCTTGCGATATTGCTATGCTTCACCGATCCTGCCGTGATAAAACATTAAGGGACGGCTAGGTAAGGAACATTTCTCATGGCTGGGTAAGCTGGCCGTCCTGGGTGAGGTATGCCCGTCCTCGCTTTCGTCGATCCCGGCCAGGTGTCTTTTTTCTTGGTAGAAAAAATGAAGAAAAAAAGGTTCTCATGCTTGAGTGGTCCGATGCAGAGAACCTCAAACATCTTCTCTGGAGAAACTGAGGATCGAGTCAGAGAGAGACAGCAAAAAATGTTGACCTCATCCACCATCGTCTTCTCTTCCTGTCTGGTCTGAGGGCCATCCTTTCCTTCCTCCATATATACCGTCTGCCAGACGGCATGCCTTGTTAAAAATCATTATCCTCCAGCAACTCCAGCCATGGCTTGTTTACTTTTGACCCTTAATTATTTATACTCCTGCATATGCTTGGACTCATGAGGCATTCCGTTCTTGTGGTTCTTTGAGGTTAAGCTGGATACGGGAGCTCTCGATCTGTTTTTCACGGCGTCTCCTCTTCTCGTCAATATCGGTCGTCCAATATCAGGGTCTTCGAGGCGTTTTTTTTTTTTTTTTAATTGGCGAGCTCACCCTTTCGTTTTTCTTTAGAATTCATTTTGATGTATGTCTGTATTACAGTTTTTTATACAGCTAAAAATAAATAAATAAATTAATTTTTTTTTAAAAGTCTTCCACTTTCAAAATACATTCAAAATACACCAGTACTCTACTGGAACACATATGATACCATATGTTTAGATTTACAAGCCCTTTGGAATTCGCTGCATTTCTGTATTAATTACTCAAATCACACAAATGAGGAATGATAACTAAGTCATGGGGGAGGGGGGGGGGGGGTATGCGCACCCTTGTATTGATCTTCTTTCAGCAACAACAACCCGCACCAATCCATTTCTAGAGTTGCTTATCGGACGTGAATGGAACTAAAGGAGCGATTTTAGACCATTCCTCTCTGAAACAGTGAAATTTATTGCTTGGGCGGCTTCGTAAGGCCACAGCCGATCAACTGGGTTAAGCTTTGGACTCCGTCTTGGTCGTTCCAGGACACAAACTTTCTTATTTGTAAGCCATTGTGTTAATTAAATTGTGTTTTTTGGTTTTTTGTTTTTTTTTTGAGGGGGTGGGGGGTGTGGGGGCTGGGTGGGGGTCATTGTCTTGTTGCACCATCCATTGTAAAATAAATAAATAAATAAATAAAGAAAGAAAGAAAGAAAGAAAGAAAGAAAGAAAGAAAAAAAAGAAGTAGAAATAAAAAAAAAAGGCCCTGTGGCAGCAAGGCAGGCCCAAACTATGATGCACCCACCACCATGCTTCACCACTGTAAAGAGGTTTTAGTGTGCAGTGGGTTTTTTATTATTATTATTTTATTTGTCCTTCAAACATAGCGCTGAACATTTGACCTTTTTCAAAATGGTCTAAAAATTTTTTTTTTTTTTTTTTTTACAAAAGAATGTCAGGATAGCAGTCTGTCACCTAAATCATAACAGAAGTTGGATGATGTAACAAGACGGCCCAAAACACACGAGTAGATCTCCAGCAGAACGGTTTTCCGATGGCCGAATTTCTGTATTAAACTTCTCGAACCCTATCGAGATAGTGAGGCAAGACACATAAAATACCGATCATCTGAAGTCTGAATCGTTTTAGATGCACGTATGGTCGAAAATTCCATTGTCCGAGTCTGCCCATCAGACACAGGAAATGTTTCCTAGAGGTTTCTGAGTTTCTACCAGTCATAAAATATTAAATACAATCATTTCACACAGCTTGGACTATAAATGATTCATCAGAGTGTTCGACAGAGTTGTGAAAAGTACAGCGGTTTATATGTTGTTATTATTATTATTATGCATATCTATTATTATTATTCATCAATTATTCAAGATTCTAGCAAATAGTGAAATTGTCACTTAATGGAATTTATTTAGGAACGGTAATTTTCCAGGTTTTCCAGGCTGTCTCAGAACTCACACCTTCTGCCTCCCACTCATTGAGATTTATTTGTGCATGATGACTGAGATAGTTCCGGCCAGTACATGTTCCAGCCACTGTGCTTTATCTCCTGGAAAAAGAAACGCACGTCACTGCTTGTAAGTCGTAGGACCTCTGGGTGTTTTAGGGGAAAAGAAATCATGCAGTTGCCAGGACAATGGAGCTTGATCATATATAAACTAGTTTAATGTCCGCATACAGAGCTGGACGGCTAACCGGAAAGCAATGGAGAGTAAACAGAGTTCTTTACCTTACCACACATACCTTGTCATCGCCTACGTGCGATTCAAACCGAGGCTGTCAAAGTCGAATGTTTTGGTGCATTTGATCGAGGAGCTCCATTCTCTGAGGATTCTACTTCCCCAGCATGTTCTGAGAGTGCATTTGATTCTGTGGCCCTTTGTGGAATGAGCACAAGAGGAGTGAGGCCTTCAGGCAGGCAGGCATGTGGAGAAATTCGACTTTACTGGATTAGTTGGATCAGGGTTCCCGCAGGACTCGAGAGAAAAAGTGGAGTGAGCGGGAGGTTTTTACTTTCATGTGTGTGAGCAGTCGGATATTAAGAAAGCTCGTGTTTGATTATAGAGTTCATTCATTCGTCCTTAGTAACCGCCTGGTCGGGGTTGTGGTGGTTAATTTAACCTGTCTGTCCGTCCTTCCATCCATCCATCTATTCATCCGTGCGTCCGTTATTAGATCATCATTAGTGCGATGTCTCATGGGGGGAACGGTGGCTTGGTGGTTAGCACATTTGCCTCGTGCCTCCGGGGTTGGTGGACTTGGAACTTGCATGTTCTCCCGGTGCTTCGAGGGATTCCTCCGAGGGTTTCCTCCAGGTACTCCGGTTTCCTCCCCCAGTCCAAAGACATGTTCTGTAGGCTGAACGGCATTTCCAAATTGCCCGTAGTGTATGAACGGTGTCCGATTGTGCCCTGCGATGGGTTGGCACCCCATCCATGGTGTCTCCCGCCTTGTGCCCCGAGTTCCCTGGGATAGGCTCCAGGCTCCCTGCGACCCTGTGTAGTATAAGCGTTATAAAATATGCACAGATGGATGGTGTAATATCTCAAGAACAAGTGCTCAAATGTCCGTAAGATCGACATGGAATTAGTATTGTAATCAGCGATTCGATTCTGGACCCGATCCAAACCGGGTCAAGGTCACAGCAAGGAGAGATGTCTGAAAGGACTCGACTCGTTGGAGACGCGAGCATCTCTGTCAACGTTGTTGGCGTCGAGTTTTACTTGTTGAAACCAATTATCAACTGGCGTGAAGTGTCAGAGCCAGAATTCGTACACCGTGCTGACATTTCCCTCTGGGTTTTTTCTCAGTGTTTCGCAGATTTTCCAGCAGCATAGAAGTAGGGTTCATGTTTAATTCAAGAAAAGACAAAAAAAAAAATAATAAACGACCCTTCAAGTTTAGACTACATTCACACTTTCGGGTTTAAATCCAAATTCAGGAACAGATACGGATAGTGGCGTTATGATACACACCTATAGAAGCTAGTAAAGTAGAATGAAATTCTTTCCTTAGTATGCTCACGCTTGTTATGAAGCCGGGGTCAGTTATGATACAGCATTCCTAGAGCTGTCAGGGTTAAAGGACCTGCTCAAGGGCCCGATCTTAGCATGAGTTTGAACTCATGAACTTCTCACCCCTAGCCCAGATCCTTAACCCCTGAGCCACCATTGCCCCAAATCTTTCTTCGGTAGAGTCAGGTTTTATGCTAATATTTTTCCAGTAATAATAATAATAATAATAATAATAATAATAATAAGCCTGACTCCCAGGCATGAACCACTTTAATTAGTACCTGGTGCAATCAGCGTTATTTAATGGCACGATCACAAGTCATGATTCTGTTTAAAGGCACCTACGTTTCGTACATAATATTGTTTTCCCCCCATTCTCGTAAGTATCATACTCGGCCCTGACAAATCTCTTACATCTCTATTAAATCCTGACAAATGAATTTCTCACTCGTCGACTTCCTTTTATACTCCGGTGAATACTCTTGTCCTTTTATGAACCGTAGCAGTTCTTCTCCCAGTGTCATACACACTAGGTGGCAGTAAAATTCTAAGATGCCTTAACTGAAGCGACACTAGACGTCTGTTTTGGAATAAATCGAACACGGGCCAGCTTCAAGGTGTGTGAGGAGAGCTGTCGAGGTGTGAAGTGATGTATGCCGTTAATTTTGAGATACAGGCAAGGAAAAAAAAAAGAGCGAGAAAGAGAGAGAGAGAGAGAGACTAGAACTTAAAGATCAGTGTATGTAGGGATAAGAGGGTGTTATGAGCTGGAAGACTCTCATCTGTCTTTGCTAAGCTGTGAAAGTTAAAAATGAAGTTATTTTCATTCGGGCTGGCGTTTCTATAAGCAGTACGTGCGAGCATGCAGATTTTTTTTTTTCTTCCTAGAATAAAAACACCATGCAGCCAGACTCCTTTCAGTGCATGTACAAGTGAATCGAAATTCATTTCCATAATCGTAGGCCGCCTCCTATAGGGTTTTTTTTTTCTTTTTTTCTTTTTCTTTTTCTCTTTTTATGGCTTCCCATCAATGCCTAATTTCCCCAGTGATGTCTTCTGCTCACTCGAAGCCTCCTAATCATCTGCAGGCTAGATTTATGAGACCGATAGACAGAGAGACAGTGGATTTTTCAATATTTTCAACAGCTTTTCATTAAGTAAGTAAGAACGAAAGAAAAGGCGCGCGGGGGGGGGGGGGGGGGGGGGGGGGATAGTGAGTTGCTCTAAAAAAATTTTTCAATTAAATTGGCCATCGTGACAATGAGATCCTTCACGGTCTCTACTCGAGATCTCTCGTGAAGAAGCGAGACGGGTGAAACGAAGACGGTGACCGTGGGCCGTCTGTGATGTTTAAATTAATTGTAGGCGTTATTAATGATAATGAGTCTTTATCGATCACAGACGTATGCACAGTGAAATTCTTTTCTTCGCATACCCCAGCATGTTAGGAAGTTGGGGTCAGAGCGCAGGGTCGGCCATGATACAGCGCCTCGGGAGCAGAGAGAGTTAAGGGCCTTGCTCAAGCGCCCAACAGTCGCAGCTTGGTCGCAGCTTAGGGCTTGAACCCACCCCCGACCTTCTGATCAGCAACCCAGAGCCTTAACCGTCAAACCACCACTTGTGGTGAAGCCTTTCACTTTAGATTCATGTGCAAATGCCCAAATAGCGTTTGGAACGGCGCAAGCTGTTCCAAACCTCAACGCTAGGAGAATACAGAAGCAGATATTTACCTTTAAGTTAAGTATTCCGTAAGATATTGTATTCCTGGTGAGAGCAATAATGGAGCTCCTGGCAGCGGCGTCCTTGTTTTGGCACTAACCCCCATTGGCATGGAGACTCCTGACATGATTTTCTGTAATTTGGACCGTCAGTGCTTCCAGTAGGACTCCAGTACCTAACATATTAGATAATGTATTAGAACGAGTGCATTAATATAAACATGATCTGCAGCTGCACTACAGATAGAGCTGATGGTGCATCAATGTAACAAACATTGAGAGGCAGGATTTGTCTCGCTCCTCTGGGGTTTGGGTTTCGAATCCCAGCTCCGCTCTGTTTGCGCGGGGGTTTCCTCCAATTTTCCTCCCACAGTCCAAAGACGTGAACTATAGGCTGATTGGCATTTCCAAATTGTCCGTCGTGTTTGTGAGAGCTTGTGCCCTGCAATGGGGTGTCTCCCCGTCCAGGGTGTCACCCCCGTCATTCCCCGAGATCCCTGAGATAGGTTCCCCACGACCTTGTGTAAGATAAGTGGTATGGAAAATGGACGGATGAATGGAGAAGCTATCCGAAAACAAGACGGTAACGTTGACGAGACTAGAGCACAGCAGGTTATATAAAGACACCTGGACACAATCAGGAAACACAGCAATGACAAGGAAGCACATGAAGTGCGAATCAAAAATGAAACATGAACAGCATGTTTAATGCTTATAATGGGAATTGTATTGGTTTTAGTGGAAACTGTAATGGTCCTTGTGGGTCCATGTGGTGTTGCCTTCTACTGGTGGCATGTTATGTCTAATGGATACCATTGAGGACCGATAATGATAACGGTTTTAATGGTGGAATTTGTGACAATCAACATCTCCCTGCTGAAAAAAAAAACACAACAGAAATTCTAATGGTTTCCACTACAAATACCATTCCAAACCATCAACTAATCCTTAAAACCATTACTGATCATTAATGGTATCCACTAGACATAACATGCCACCAATAGAAGACAAAAAATGACTAGTAGAGACCAACATAGACCATTACAGTTTCCATTAAAACCAATACAATTCCCATTATAACCATTACAAATTCTATGAAGGTTTCTATTGTTTTTTTTTGTTGTTGTTTGTTTGTTTTTTCCAGCAGGGCTGACCAATCAGAATGGAGAATTCTGTGGATAACCACAATTAAGTCATGAGGAAGGAGAAGTGCGTGCGGTTGCTCAATAGATAAAGTCACTCCAGAAAGTTTCAACTCTTCCCTAATGTGGCGAGTCAAAATTCTTTCAGGAATTCTGGGAAATAAACAGTTAGATATTCACCCCACACCTGCAAGCGTTAAAAAAAGAAGAAGAAAAAAAAAGCCATGTAATGCAATCTCTATTCATTACAGCAATTCATCAAGTTAATAGGGTGTGCTTGAATAACTGCATGGAAATAAAAGCAAGCAACAACTCCACATCATTAGGCACTTTAATATTTTCCCCGCAAAAAGAACTACAACCGTCATTATGGCAGATATAAACCTTTCATAATGGCTCCAAACACACCCTGCGTATAAAGCCAGATTTGTCACAGACAAAAACAATTGTGTTAACAACATGACCGCACGTTAGGAATATAAAAGAGCAACCACAAAACACACCATGTTGTGAGCACTGCTTAAATCTCCGTTTTATAACGTGTTCATTTCGCTGATAATGCTCGAGCGCTCGGCTTGGCTACACGAGGCCTTTTCTTCTTCTTCTTCTTCTTCTTCTTCCTCGTTTTCTGCTTCTTAGGAGACCTTTTACTTCAGCGCGACACTGAAAAGAACTACTTTTCAGTGTCAACAGCTAGACATACATCATCCCATATCCTTGTTATTCTGTTGCAGTCAGTCTGTGGTGTAATGGGTTTAATAGGCTAAGCTGCTAAAAGCTTCTCTACACTACAGCGAAAATGACATTCAAACACGGTTCATGCGCGAGTCTTGTCTCCTCTCTGTAATATTTGGTAATATTTGAAAGACGGCTATGTCGTAGCCGTGCTAATATAAAAGTCATACTAGCCATCCCTGATCAATAACAATCTCCAAAACCAACACACTCCAGCAGGCTAGCATCACGGGGTCCTGGCGCAGGTTTCCATCGAGTCCCTTCCCTTCCCGTCTAGCCCGCTCCGCCGCTTAGCTAGCACTACAAACTAACTAGCAAAACAACAAGACAGCAATGACGCCGAAGAAGACGAGCAAAAGGTCTTAAACCAACCCTGTTATCATCACGACTTCAATTGGCTAATTCTAACATGTGACATTATTCGAATGATCACGTGTAGAGCATTAGCTAGCGAACTAGCTAGCTAGATCAGAAAACATCTAAACACATCATGGCAGTAGCATGAGGCTTGAATAAAAATAACATTTCTTATATATTTTTTCTCTAACAGAAGAACTGTTGAAATGGTTCATGACCACAACTGGCTAGCATAACATATGAAGAAAAAGAGATTTAGCATTTAACAAATTTTACGATTTCTTGATGGGAATTCCTACGGACCGCGAGTGACGTCAGGTTGCCGAGCTTGGACGTTAATAATGGCTTCTCGTTTAACACAATTAAACAACTTTGCAAGGCTAAGCGTCTGCTGGAAGACATACTTTAGCCTCAGTACCGACAGCGCGGGAGCTTTTTCACCCTTTTCCCTGCTGTGTTTCGTCTCTTTTGTATCCTTTTCTAAGGCACACATTGAAAAAGTTTACCTCAGCCAAGCTCAAGGCCCTCTAGCGAACCCATTGGTCCTCTTGGATTACCGCGGCTCTCATTAGAAGCCGTCCTGCGGTGCCCGATAAACCCTTATTCAGGGTCTAAAGCGGCCCGGAGAGTTTTATTCCGTTGGGTTGGAATGCCTGGAGAACACACGCTGGCTTCAAACGTGCGTTCGTGATACACGGATATTTAAGTTGGAGAGTTCGCTATGCTCAAAAACTATGAGCTAAAAGGTGCCGTGAAGTCAAAAAAGATTGATCATAATGACATAATCACCAGTGTGCTTCTGAATTCTGGACTCCGATTGGTCAGAAGGTGTTGATTCATTTTCTATAATGGCAGCTCTCTATATAATTCACAACACATGAAGCACATCACAACGCCTTCAAGTCAATACTGTTCAAAAAAAGACCTTCTTCCGAAACAGACATCAATATTTTAGCATGATATATAAATATACGGCGTTCATATCCAGCTCCGCGGCGCGTGTTTCGCCACCTCGATTCAATTAGTCTAGAAATTCCCGTCCTTCCGTACGTCTTGAGAGCCAATGGCGGATAAGCGCTTTCATCCCCGCGCTTTTTCCTCCTCTCTGCTTTCAATTCTCGCGTCTAATTCCTCCGCTAAGCTGCAGCGACCTCGAGGAGGGCCCCGAAGTGTTCAATATGCACTCGATCCATTAAGAGCTGAGCCGTCTGCCTCGCTGCCAACGGTGACGGGATTCAATTTCCACGGAGGTGAGGAGAAAGCCGAGTCTTCTGAACGAATACAATAACGCATTCGGCGAAATTAATAATTAAAGACAGGACGAGGCTACGGGGAGCTGGAAAAGTCGATGCGAAGAATAAAGCTCTATCCGCTTTTCTGATGCATACCGAAGCCGGCAGCGCTTTTTGGGGGGGGGGGGGGGGGGGGCAAAACAAACGAAAGGTTTGAGAGAAACCATTTGGAGGCACCGTGGGATTTACCGCATACCCGCTAGCTCCTTCGCTTATGTGAATTTGAAACTTTTGCATAAACACCCCTCCTCTGAAAGCTCACACGAATCACCTGTTTACACACTTTGAATCGCAGTTTTGATAGAAAGACACCTTTCTCAAGTAGGAAATGCGACTGCAGCTACAGTTTGCGATCGCTTTTGAATATAGTCCGCAAAATACTTCCATACTACATACTGTATACGACACACATACCGTGTACTAATGCTGTTATATAGCAAACATTGCTCTTTTTTTTTTTTTACTGCTGCCTAACAACTATAGCATAATTGCTAGTGCCACAATGGCTCTATTAGCCCATCTGTCATGTTGCTTCCCAGCACCGCTGACCCTGCTACGGGACCAAATGACCCTGCCGAAAGCCATACGAGTTGTTTTTCTATCAGGTGACAGAAACCTGGAGCTGTGTGCATATAGCGACTCTCAGGTTCTTTATCTGTGAGGCGAAACGCCGAGACCACGGTTTGCACGACAAACAAAGCTTCAGAGGTGACCCGAGCACGGTTCCATTGTGAGGGGTCCGAGTTCGTTTCCACAAATAAATAAATGAATAAATAAATAAATAAATAAATAAAAATGCTGAGTCATGGATCTGGGAGCACACGGAGCACTGAAGGTGTGATTCACATGCGAATCTTTACACATGATTCGATTCGTTTAATGCTTTTTTTTTGGGGGGGGGGGGGGGGGTTCATGATTTATTTATTTATTTGTTTTCCCACACGATTTATTTATTTTAAAATGTGATTTTTAACAAATGATTCATCGATGTTCAAATGTGATTCTTCGGTCATTTTCACATGCGATTCTTTCTTTCTTTCTTTGTTTTTTTTTAACAAATGATTCATTTATTAGAGGGCCAAGCAGGCACCCTGTTATTATTGTACCTTTTCTTCCTCTTCTTCTCCCTGGAAAGGTTGCTAAATCTGCCACGCTGATTGGGGAGGGTCTAAGGAAGGGGTCTTGAGGAGGGTCTCGACCAAATTTGGGCCAAAGTGCTGCCAACGTTCTAGCGCCACCGTCGGGTCAAATTCGGCCCTAATTTGGAAGTTTCTGGACGTGACGTTTGAAAATGTTTGTGTGTCCAAAATTGAAAAGCCAGGCATCTTTGGATCGCCTGTAACGGGCCAACGATTCTGACAGCGAAGTCATGACCTGAGGCTATGCGACAAATTTCATTGAAGCGCCACCCGCTGGTCAAAAGTTACAATATAATGCTGAAAATGCTTACATCTATCTGCCCTTTTTGCTCCTCCTCCAAATATTATCCAGTCTTCACCAACACATTATACACATTACAAATCGTTCTTGCATCCCTTTGCCAAAAATGACAGCTCTGCTTCTTTGTGATTGCTTAGGCAACGATTGTAGCACGTATGTGAATGTGTGGCTCACCGAGTCCGGGTGCTCGGCCCCTGAAAACACTCCTCGCAGCTTAAATTTTTGCATGTGTTTCTCTACACATTTTTTTTGTTTTTTTAATTTTGTCACGATTCATTTGCTACCACATATATATACAAGGCTTATTTATTTTTCAAATTTATTTGACCGACTATTCATGTATTTCCATGCTTTACTGTGAACACATGGATCTGATCTGGAAGAGATCGGATGATCGATTTTTTTTTGACTTTGTCGAGACGGCGAGGTTTTCGTTTATTCATTTATTTATTGATTTGTTTTTGTCTTTATTGAATAATCGTTTCACGGAAATCTGGCGGCTGGGAAAATGAGCGGCGAGCCTATTTTTAACCGATTGTTTCGCGTTAAAACCCGTACGTCGGCTCGAGGAACTCGGCGACGGGGAAACAATGCGATGACAAACCCGCTACAAAGCATGCTGTCTCGCTCTTTGCTCTCTAAGGCAGAGGAGCTCTGTTCAAATGGGGAAAATGGCTTGTTATTCAGACAAAACCAGCACTGTGGGTGTCTAACTCTCTCTCTCTCTCTCTCTCTCACACACACACACACACACACACACACACCCACACATTGAGGCAATGTGAGAGTAGGGCAGAATACCTGAGAAGGGAACAAAAAAGGGACCATTGGCGTGGGAGCACAGAACCAATTAAATCCAACAATAGAGACGGCACAGACAATACGTGGGCCTTGAAACAGTTCCACATCAGTGAAAAACTCAAAATTACTGCTTACCTCACACGACATATTGCACTCAGCTGGATCAAACTTTTCAACAGGGTTGCTCTGTGAAACTCTTGAATGTTTTTTGTTTGTTTTTTTTTTTCCCCTCCTGATTTCAGAACCTAATCCCTACAGCAGGACGTGGAAGATTCCGGAAAAGTACAGACAAATTCCCATCACGTAAACCTATACCGCATGTCTATGTCTCTGGAAGTTCGCTCGTGTGTTCGTTTACTAATCGGGTCCTTTCTTTCCTGCTCTGTCGGGAAGAAAACTGCTAGAATTCCGTTAAAAACCGCTGTGTTCGGACTCCGTAAACCCGAACGACTCCTTCCGCACGTGCGAAATGAACGCGAACAACGTCGCTGATCACTCGTGCTTTTTAAAATCGTTCATGTGGAGCGTCCGGCGTACGAGCCGCTGTGAACGAGCCGTTACTATAGAAACGGTGACGTATCAGAACCGGCGTGTTAATATAATGCGATTTGCATATTCGCAGGAAACTAATCGACACCTTCCAGCCGATCCACCAGACGTCCCGATCATCAGGATACGTTGAACTCGTACGTGGTACAAACGTATAAAGGAGGTAAATACGTCATACGTTTGGATTTCGATTTTATATCCGGATTTCTATAAAGCTTCTCCGTGACGACGTCCATCGTTACGTCTTTATACACTGGCTGCTGTCCCGTATCTCATCGTGAAGTCACGCCTGATTTATGACTCCAGCTCTCAGCCTCTATATATCCCCGTGTTTGTTCTTCTATAGCTCTTGATTTTGCTGCGTCCTGATTGCCGACGGTCTGCCCATTTTCCTCAGGATTCGCCTGATTAAGAGCGTCGTATTGTACCGAGCACTTCTCGCCGTGCAGCTTTACAGTGTTTTATGAAAATATTCGGGGCCGTGACCCGAATGAGATATGATCTCTATGTAGGCCAGAGCGTTATCAAAACCCGGCGTGTTTTTAATCATTAAGAATATGAGCCCAGTCTAGAAGAAATACCTCATACCTACAACACAAAAACAAACAAACAAACAAAAAAAAAACAAAAAAAAGAGAAAGAAATCAAATAAAAGGGAGAGGAAATGATGCGGATATTTGTATACAGCCAAAATAGAAGAAGCTCGACTTCAAGACTCGGAAACTTGACATCAATCTTCTCGGCATGTCCTCTTTTCGAGCGATTTGATTTATTCATGTGTGTTTTGCGCTGAGGCTTGAGGGCTTTAGGGGGAAAGCAGGCCACCGTCATCTCCGCTTCCCCTGCATTCGAACTGAAACCTACTTCCTTTTGTCAAATATTTGACAGATTGCGGAATCTTCTCTGGAAGAGTCCTTGGGATGACGTGCAATTAAAATGTAAATGTGAAACGTTTACCCACTGTCTCGGCCACACTCGAGAATAAATCCGCGTACCTGCTTTCTTAAGGAGCCTCCCGGCGACCCCTTATACCGCTTCTGGCTAGAAACGGCTCTCGTGTGTTTGTGTGATGCCTTTTTTATAGTGTTTAAACACTATACAAGCACGTAATCGTTATTAGAGCGGTGAACGGAGTCGTCCGGGTCGGCCTCCATCTTGGTCTGCGGCTGCGCGTTGGACGCGAGTCACTGGAGGACCCCGTGCTGTTTGCGGTGGACTGTCAGAATTACGACGCGGAGGACGTCACCGAGAAGACGACGGCTCTCCTTACGCATTTTCTCTCGGAATGAAATTCGGAGAAACTGTAATCACAAAGCCAAGCAGGAGTACGAGTGTATGTTTTTATTTCTTTTTGTTAAGGACATCATACATCATCAGCATGTTATTTAGCCGTTTTATCACTTCGGATATCGGCGCTATCGGATATCCCCGATCGGTATCGGTGCGTTCCTAAACAGCGGCGTTTAAAATATTTAATAACAAGTCTTGTTTGTTTGTGGGCGGCTGTGGATCAGGTGGTAGAGCGGGTTGTCCGCTAATCGTAGGGTTGACGGTTCCCGGCCCTCCCCAGCAAACAGAGGACGTCCCCCGGACCTTGCGAACGTCCACTCGGGTCCGCATTATAACGTTCGCTGGTGGACGTTCCGAGGACGTCGGAGGATATCAAATCATAACGCCACTGAATGTGTTCATTTCAGCGAACGTCCCCTAAGCGTCCTGTGAACGTCCCCTTGAACGTTCGGGGGACGTCCGTAGAGGCCATTTACGGAACGTTCTGAGGACCTTTTTTGTCAGCTGGGACGTGACCCCAATGCCGAAGTGTCCTCGGGCAAGACACTGAACCCCAAGTTCCTCCCGATGGCTAGCTAATGCCTTGCATGGCGGCTCTGCTACCATCGGTGTGTGTGAGTGTGTGTGTGTGAACGACAACCAGTGTTATACAGCGCTATACAAGTGCAGACCATTTCCCACACCTTGCCTATTTGATTATCACCCACTATCATCTATGAGTCTTCATTTACTCCATACGACTCTGATCGTTTAACATGCAGTATAATCTAGCGCGTCGCTTAAACGATGTACGTTAAGAAACGTTCAAACTGTCGCTCCGGTGTTCTTCGTGCCGGCACGGCTGTTTCTCGTGTACGAAGAAAGGACGGCGGGAAGACGCCCCCCCCCCACACACAGCACCTTTTGAATGAAATAGCCGCCTTGGTTAAAATGTTTGCAATCGATGCAAAAATCAGGTCAAAATCACGGACAGACGAGCTACGGCAGACCGTTCGGATCTCGGGAGACGATATTAACGAACCAGAGCGGATAAGCAGGCGAATCGAGGATAAGCTGAAAACCTCATACTGTACATACAGGAAAAGAAAAGAAAAGAAAGAACGCCAGTAAAGCTCAGGAAGTTGGATGCGTTGCGCATGTAGATGTCCTGATGAATTCTTAACGAGACGTTAATGCCGTCAAAGTTGGGAAGAGGGCATCACCGAGGTGCCTCCGGTGACATCCAGAGTGTTTTCGTGCCTCCTAAAGGCAAGACCGTGTACACTACAGAGGATCTAATTCATGCACTCGAGCTCGGTTTTATCTTCGACCCCGAGGGACGTCTACAGACTGCCCAATTTAAAAGCTGCTGTAGCGATGGTGCAAGAATTATTCCTCGTCCTTACTGATGGTGGTCTAAACAACAGGCTCCGCAGGGGACGGATATCACCGCAAATGACTTTTAGAGGTTTTCTTCTAATTACCCTCGATCTGACTGCATGCACTGCTAAATAAGGCTCTTTGGGAGGTGGTTGTCCCCCCCCCCACCACCACTGTGAAAACACAGGACTTGGTCCAAATGGGCAATTGGAGTCTCCATTGGAGATTTATTCGCGGAGATAGTTTTCATCAGCTCGCGAGACGACGGGAGAGTAAAAGAAACCGCGTTGTCATTTCGGCACACACGATGACATCATGACAGGAGCACGGTGCGTTTACGTCATCGCTGAGCTCCCGGAGAACCGTCTGTCTGCATATTTGAGCGTTTTCTTGTTCGTGATCCGATTAATCCATTTGTGGAGTCTGAATCAGAGCTGAATGTTGGTACTTTTGCGTTTGAAGATTAAAAAAAAAAAAAAAAAAAAGGCCGTGTAGTGCTGAAAACATCCTTGTAAAAACTCCGGGTCGGGAACACGACGACGAAAACAAAGCCGAGCACATGGAGAAATCAGAAAATCACGGAGCTGGCGCTAAATAAATGATTCGATGATTGTGTACTTTTTTGGGGGGGGGTTATCACATCGATCCACTCTTTACTGTTTGTTTTTTTTTGTTCGTCGATTCAAAAATCCGAACAAGTAAATGGTATTTCCCGCAGCACTACAGCTTGGTCCTTTGGTTCCAAGAAGAAAAAAGAAAAGAAAAAAAAAAGCCAAAAAAAATCTCATTTGATTCAATTGAATCAATTTGATTCAAAAGAGTCGAATCATTTTCTCACTGTGCTGGAATTCACATTAAAAAAAAAAAAAAAAAAAAAGAGGGAACCTGTAGCTTGGTTCAACCTGAGGGACATTTCACACACACACACACACACACACACACACACACACACACACACACACACACACACACACACACACAAGTGCTATTAGTTCCTAATGAACGTGAAAATTATGAAAAGATACCAAAAGTGTAAACATTCAAAACACGCTCGTTTACATTCTGAACAAATTCACACTAATTAGAATTCCTTTACACCAACGACCATGTGTCTTAGTCTGCATTAGTGGCCAGACCCCACGTCGCACTCGTGATATGACATTCGGAAACGGAAATTGCCGAACGCTTTGACAGAAAACGTTCTGGAACTCGTTTTAGAAGGAATCCCGTGACCGAATCTTTATTTCCGTTACGTCCGGAGCCGTGTTCTCCGACCCGTCGTCGCGTCTACGAACGTCCGCGTTCGCGAACAGGAAATTCGATTCCGCTCCGTAGAGAACACGAATCCCGAGCCGTACACGGTACCTGTAAGTGCGCCGTTTCGTCTCGTGTGAAATCAGGTACACGCGGGCTTGACCGCCGCCGTTTCAAACCCCACTGGAACTCAATCTGCGTTTCATCATTTTTCAATCAGACGGGAAAAACTGCATATTACTTTTCGTCGCTTTTCACTTATCTTCAGAAAGCCCTGTCACAAACGCTTTCGTGTGAGGAAGTGTTCGGGGAAACATGTCAGTCACCGTGTCACCGACGTACATGCCTTATTCCCGGTTCCTTCTTTCAGATTTTCTTCTTTATTGCACAGAAACGCTTTAACGTGGCCTTAATATGTCACTCCGAATTAGCCACGTGACCGTTAAAAAGACAGGAAGGTGCCAGGAATTCAAGTGTAGGAATTTCGACCGCATGTTTCGTGCTTTTAAAGGTTTCATCCAGAGGTAAAACGCAGATACCGAGAATTGTGCTAGGACTAGTTTAGCTCCAAATCTTTCAAATCACCACAAAAAAAAAAAAGAGGTGCGTGTGAAGGCCGTAGCATATGATTTACATCGCTGTCTTCCTCTTCAAAACATTCAGCGAGCCCTCATGAGGACCTGACGGAGATTTAAGAGACCACGCCCATCGGGATAGAACTGTTTTGTCGGACGATGAGTCGGAACTATTGATTCGCGAGTCGAGCCAAACCATGAGAGCAAAATCAAAAGAAATGAATGTTCTCTACAACGCAACAGAGCCAGAGTACTGCCCCCCTCCCCCTATATCCACCACGGCACGTATATAAAGTTATATTTGTTACACATCGGTGACGATTTCATTAAATCCACCGCGACACCTCTAAACTTAGCTTGGAAAATCAGGCACTTTATATTAACAAGCCAAGTGCAGCTCAGGCACACGTCCCGAATTAGCCACATTGCGCAGAGGAAGCTGGTTCAAATTATGACGGTTGAACTCATCGGGGCCGGGGGTGAGCGAGGATAGTGCGGTGGATATATTTCAGTGAGGATTTCCACGGGTGTGAGATTAGACCCCCGCAGCTCTTCTATCAGACTGACTTCACAACATGGAGAGCGGCGAGATTGAAACTAATCTTATAGCAAATATATAGGAGAGCTCGTAATAGAAAAGCAGGCAGGGAGGAATGAACTAATCCGTCTGCGTTCGCGCGTCGAGCTGAGCCGAGCCGCACGGTGTCCTGAAACGGACTGAAGACGTGCTTTTTTTCTTTCCTTTTTTTTTTAAAGGGACTTGCGTTACAGCGCGATATAATGGCCGCCGATCAATATCTCTTTTCTCTGTTAATGGAAGGCCTTATAGCCTTCGCATGACGGAAAAAAGAAAAAGAAAAAGAAAGAACGAAAGAAAGAAGACAGGGCAGATGGTAATAAGGAGTTGATGGGAAGGATGGCGTCTGAGCAATTCCCATGGACAATCACTGCGAGACTTGAACCTTAGAAAAACATAAAGCATGAATCTTTATGGAAAATGTTCCGTTCGAGGTCAAAGACTCGAATCCGGTTTCTCACGACGGCGTTCCTCGAGCAAATGATCTCGATGGTCTAAGCGCTGGTTGCTCATTAGCAATAACTGTGCGGCACTCGGCTTTGAAATATTTAACAGCTAAGCTTTAAAGGCTCCTTAACAAATGGTCAACTCAGCCCTGCACTTCAACAACGCCCCCGGGAGCGCACTTTGGAAATTTATAAATCTTAGGGAGGGTGGTTTAGTGGTTAGAACATCTGCCTCACACCTCCACGGTTAGGGGTTGGGGGTTAGACTGACTATACGGTATCTTACGTGGGTTCTACCTCTCTAAATCCGTCCGCCCTTCATCTTCCGTATAGATTTTAGATTTGTCCAGCATTAATATCTCATGCTTACATGAAGGTTAATGACTGAAGACATCCAAAGGCATGCGACGGATGAATTAACCCCAAGTCAAGTCAAGAAGGGTAATCAGAGATGCAAGCATACGGACAGATATTGAGTATTGAATATTCCAGGCCTGTCTTGGGTGATAAACGTGTACGCTGCAGACTCTGCGGCAGCTATTAATAGACTACTCAAAGCTATTGTGTAACAACAACATACTTAATGGTGTAATAAGATAATGGCACCAGATGGAAGGCTTCAAGGCCTTTGCAGCTGAAGCGGGTTTAAAACCGTCTAGTTGTAGTACACCGTCATAAAAAATGAAAAAAAAAAAAAAAAAGAGTCGTTTGTTTGTTCAGCGTATCCCGTCACGGATGGATCGAGCACCACCACCTGCTCGTATTACGCATTCAGGATTGTATTTACAGTTGAATTACAAGTACGTAGTAAAGATTTACTACCGGAATTGCAAACAATAGGATTCCGACCTCAGACATAAATACAGGCTTAAGTGCCGTTCGGAAATGATGCAAGCGTTACGCGGTTTAAGCAATACTGCGCTGTGTCTCAATCGCACACGATTCAGACCGTTTTTCAAGGCCGAGTAAGGACCGTTATGAAGTCCAGTACTGCTGTCTTACAGTTGGATGTAACCTATGAAACAATTCACGCTGAGATTTCTGCATCGGCTGCGAATACACTCGAAAGCATAAATGCTATTGAAACGCTATTCGAGGCTAATATTAAAACATACAACATTATTCTTTTACAAGTGAAAGACATCAGATAGATTATATCTCTTAGATACATTTCGAGTCCATGACCTGTGCGCATGACCAGTACGAGTATATATATATAAAAAAAATGAAATAATGCCGTTTGCTTAGTCATGCTGCACGTCATCGTATTCGACTTTTTAAACGTTTGATTCTTACGTCGTCTCTTGCTTTCACAGTCAGATCCATAAGTATTCGGACAGTGGCGCAATTTTTCAACATTTTAATACTCTGTACGTTACGACAAGGGATTGGAAACGAAGCGATCGAGATGCGATCGAAGTGTAGACTTTCCAGCTTTAATTCGAGGGCTTAAGCAAAAAAAAAAAAAAAAACATTGTTTTTGCGCTAACCGTTTAGGAACTACAGCCCTTCGTCGTCGTTTTTTTTTTAAACGGCGTCTCTACATTCTGACGAGCTCGAAAGTAAATGGACAAGCCAAGGTAATCATAAACATGAGGGTTATTTTTAATACTCGGATGCGAAGCCTTTGCTTTGTTTGTGGGTCTTTCTGCCTTTAGTTTTGCCTTCAGGAGGTGAGAAGCAGCTTGGGGTCAGGTGACTGACTCGGAAGTTTAAGACTATTCCATTTCTTGGCCTTGAGAAGCTCTTGGGTTGCTTTCGCGGTGCGTTTTAGGTCGTTCTCCATCGGTACCGTGAAGCGCCGTCCGTATCGGTTCAGAATTCATCCTACTACTTCTATCAGCACTCACATCATCAATAAAGACCAGTGACCCAGTTCCATCGGCAGCCGTACATACCCATGCCGTAACACTGCCTCCACCATGTTTGACAGATGATGGGGTATGCTTTGGAACACGAGCCCTTCCTTTCCTTCTCTATACTCTTCTCTTCCCATCATTCCGGTACGAGTTAATCTTGTATTAGGCAGAATATTTTTCTAGAGGGTTTGTTTGTTTTGTTTTTTTAGCAAAGTCTAATCTGGTCTAATCTTTCCCTGTGTAAATATTCATGTATGTTTATAGACTTAAGTCACTGACTTGGAAGACGTACCATCGTGGTCAGATTAAGACAATAAATACGAGTCGACGGTTTATCCGTATTTACAAAAATAAATTTAAAAAAAACGACCAGCGAGACTTTGTTTATAATTAACACAGATTTTACCGGATATTAATGCATCATCTGGAAATCTGGAGCAAACAGGAACTCTTGTCCGTGTCACCGTGGCCTGAATTTCGCTGTGTCTGTCTTGGGGTTTACCTGGAAGCAAGTTCATCTTGGTATGAGGAATGGATGTGCATGTACAGCGGGAGCACTGGAGATCATTCATCAGGGACCCTGGACACCATGTGAGGACAAAGGAGGCATTTATCTCCCCTAGAATGACACACAAAAACAGGTCCATCACCCCTGAGGCATCAGCGGCGCTCCGTCATATTCCTCTGAGTCTAATTAAGCGACGCTACCTTAACCCCGAAATAGTCGTGTCTTTACATTCAGCTTGCAGCACAGGCAGCGTGTCCTCATAACGCATGGGGATTTGTACGAAACGCACACTTTAGAGAGCGTACATTTCCACACGGTGGCTTTAGAAATAAGGAAATAATCCGGAAAGTAAGCACACTCGCTGCCGTGCTGAAGGTTTGTTCTGTGAGCGCAGCTAGATTTCAGTGCTGATGCTGATGTGTGTGAGGTGAGTCACACTGATGCTTCCTGACAAGCTTCATTCCACTAGAGAGAAGACGACATCATGCATCACGACGACGCCGCGGCTGCCCAAACGCCTGCCTCGGGCTTTCCTCCCAACTGGATCGCGTTATAGAAACAGGAAGCTAAAAATAATGAGAGGTAGAAAAATGACATGTTTTGAATATAGCGGTGCGAGTTTCCACGGAGCGTCGGCAAGTACGTCAGTCACAGGGAAGATCCAGGCCCCAGCTGGCGTTACAGGAAATTAATCACCTTCCGACCAATCAGGATCCAGCGCACTAGTGTAGAACGTCACCGCCGTATACGTTCGCAGACGTTCCGCAGATTAACGGCTTTTGTTTTTTTTTCCCCGTGTTATTTCGACACGACCGACGTTCAGAAAGTAAGTAGCTGACAGTCTCGGAGATGAATCCGACCGAGCGTCTTCCTCCTACACTCTGTGATCTACAGCACTGCGCTGCTCCACGCTGCTCCCGGAGGCCTCGACGGAACACTTCACCACACTGAGCGACGGAAACATAAAGCCACTTTAGTCGAGCGTCGGACTTAACGAAATCTGCGAGTTCTACACGGGTCCAAAAGGGGATCAAGGCGGGTAATCACCGGGGACGTGTGAGGACGAGCAGAGACGGAACACGCCGTGAATTTAAGATGACTGCGAGTCTTACTTCGCAAAAGAAAAAAAGAAAAAAAAAAAAGGACTCATCCACAGCCAGCAGCGTGTCTTTGAGGCTCGCTAAGATCTTAACTGAGACACCCCCTGAAGGTGAAATCTGATGCTGAAAGGCTTCGGAGTTGAATCAGATCGACTATTTTAACCCACAGAGCTGTTGAACGATGGATTCTGATCACTCAGGAGGAGTTCCTAGAACAGCAGCTCTGACTGTAGCGCAGCCGGAAAAAAAAAAAAATCACAGGTTTATATTAACACCTGATCATTTCTATAGTAACACTTTAAAAATATATATATGTTTGTATTTAACAAGGTATGTTTAAAACCGTTGCTACGGTGACGTTTTCCGTCGGGCGATGTTCATGCGTCGTTTACGGAAGGAGTCTCCGGTGTCAGGGCTTTTATCACGGTACGTCTTTTCCCACCGTTCGGAAAGTCTTCAGGATTCCGATTCCGGACTCGATCGCGGCATTTTCGCGGCCGCGGAAACGAGCGCGGGATTCGCAGGAAATCGGAGGAGGTCGCGATTTGTTTTATTTTTATTTTGGGGGGAAATTAGCGTAGATTTTCTGCAATTTTGTCCCGAGACGCGTCGTGTGACGTGATCACGACGTGCGTTCAGACGACGCTCCGGTCTCTCCGATCCGCCCGCGTCGAGCGTGCGAAACGGTTTCGCGAGGTCGCGATTTCGCCAATTCAAGTAGTTTACCACAACAACAACAAAAAAAAATCGCAGCAAAAATCAAGCGTTTTGGGCCACGAATTTAACTCTTAGATTAGAGGAGGTTACTCTTTTTGGCTGCTCGTGAACATGACGAGCTGTGTGAAAACGAAGCCGCTGAGGGAATGAGTATAGCTACTATAACATACTGTAAGTACCTTTTTTTTTCCCCCTTTCTTTTTTGTCTTCCACGACATTTAACGCGACTAAGAAACGAATACGAAACACGACATGACCGTGCGATTTGTGGCGTTTTCGATTGGAGTGCAGACTTCAGGGTGATTTACAGCGTGCAAGGCTACAAGTCAGTATAAACAACCAAAGTGCAGGTGTTAAATCAGTTCCTGTGAACTGGAGATAACGAAGCCCTCTTCTTTTCTTTTCTTCACTTGACGTTACGTCTCGTCATCTCGAAAACAACGAGAGGTCGCATTTACTTTGTCTTTCTTAAAGGAGGACGTGGTCAATCGGGGGTCCTTTAAAGCCTGGCAGTAGACCTCAAAAATAGGGTGAGCACATAAGTTTGCACGCCCCGTTAGTGATCGCTTGTCATTAACATATCGCGTGGGTAGCGGATCGTATTCTGGCTTTGGGGATTTATAAACAGTGGTCATGTGAGCCAACAGAAACCAAGGGATGGTTTGGATACTAAAAAACAGAAAATTAAAAAATTATATATATATATATATATATATATATATATATATATATGATTAGCTATCCCATCCACTGAAAAAGATATAAAAGTTTTTGGAGTAAAATTCGTCGTTTTTTCTCTCTGCTGCTAGTCCGTCCCCCCCAACACACACACACACACACACACACACACAAAGCAGTGAATTAATATTCAGCGTAGAACACAACAGGCTACAGCGAGACAGCCCTAAAACCTACAGGTCCTACCAATTAGCATAATAAATCCACAAGTCCACCTTAGCAAGTGCAAGAGAGAACATAAACACTCTGTTTATTCCGGTTGAGTTGTTTTTTTTCTTGTTGTTGTTGTCGTTGTTGCTGTTTTTTTTTTTGTTTTTTTTTAAGTGTTATTCAGACATGACCTTTTTTTGTGTGATTAAATGTGAACATCTGTCAAGCGGTAATCAAGCAGCTGTCTTCTCACAGCGGGTGATAGGAATGCAATCAAGCGCCGGAGACCTTTATTTTTCCCCCCCGTTCCATGATGCAAATCCATATCACGGACGAGAAGAAGGAGACGGAGACGGTATGCGGTAAACGCTCAGACGCGTGATGCGCAAGGTCGTGCGTAAAACATAGAAAATAACAACAACACCAAAAACGCGGCTTGTTACGTTACCGAGAAACCACAAACTCTGTCCTGAAGACGCCGGGAAACCTTCGCGGCTTTATTTCTGACTGTTACGAAGCACTGACACTGGAGACTCCTTACGTCCTCTCATGGGAAGCTTCGACATATTAACGTTGATTCCTTTCTCACTGTTAAAAATCGGCGCGTTAAATACAAGCGCCTTCGTGTAAATATTCATACTCGTACAGTAGGTCAGTGTAATAACTACTTTCTAGATCAGGCACGGAGGTGCACTCGGTAGATTGGAGAGTCGACACCTCTGATCTTCGCCTTCCTCGCCCACTTTTAAAGATTAAAGGTTCTCGGCCTCGTTCGATCTATTACTCACGCTCTGACGTGATGAACAAATGTGTAGTCGAGGCCATCAGTTAATTAGCGGTTCCTAATATCCCGGAGGACAAAAAAAAGGAGACCTGAGTGGGCTCTCTGCATTATAACCATGTGTCATAAAGAGAGAGAGAGAGAGAGAGAGAGAGAGAGAGAGAGAGAGAGAGAGAGAGAGAGAGAGAGAGAGATGCTAATTACTGAACTGGAAGTGCCTAGGGATGGAATACCACATCCCTCAGCTCAATAGTGTCCACACACACACACACACACACACACAGTGATTTGAGGATGCACAAAACACAATACATCGAGCTGGATTCTAGCCGTACGTAGCCTGAATAAGACGCCACGCCTTCCTGTCCCGCACCATGAAAGACTTACACGTTAAAGATCCTCTCTATGGACTGTACAGGCGTAACACGATGCCTTTTGACGCGTCTGTATCCGTTTAGCGCTCCAAATATCCGTATCGTGATATTTGGAGCGCTATCCGGATCGCCTGTTGGATCCCGGTCCAGACGCACACCTCCGGTCTCAACCGGATTCCCTGTATAACATTCCGCCATCTTTTAAAAACCACAAAAACAACAAAGTAGCGTGTCTCATATTGGTGTCTGTGTTCGGAGACGTTTCAAACAAGCGAATTGTTCATCTCATGTTCAGTTACATCCGTTATATACTGTATATAGCTTTGGAATTGGTCTCTGTTATTTCGTTGGTATGAATCCTTCCAGAATATTCATTCACCGTAAGTTACGCTAGACAAGTCTACAAAAGGACTAAATGAAGTGTCGAGAGGGTTTTTAAGTGTAGAATTAGAAAATACAAAAACAGGAAAAATATACATACACATATACATATATACATATATATATATACACACACATACATACATATATATAAAGACTTCAAGGACAAGAAATTTGGATGCCAATGCGTCTTCCCTTAGGAACGCTCCAGATATTTCTTAGGGGTGAATGAGGGTTAAGTGGGCGGGACCCTTTTTTTTTTTTTTTAAAAAAAAAAAAAAGCTTGTAAAGGACGACTCATGGAACAGGATGTTTCAGGCATAAGATGTTAAATGGATTCTAACATCAATTCTAGCAATTCTATTATTCTGTTCGCTTTCGAGGTGGTGTAGTTATAATGCACAAAACAAATCGCGGTGTATTCGGAGTGCGGTCGATGCGCCCGGTTTAATGAACGCTTCCAGTCATTTATCTGAAGCGTGCACAGCATTGAGCTGTGATGATTTTGACTTTATATACATATTTATCATCAGGGGTTTTTAAATTCAAGAGTTCTTTAAGGGTTTACTGGATAATTAAAGGAAATGAAGGGAACGAGCTGTCGTACCGCGTTTCCGCCTCAGAGGGACGACCGACCGAACGTCGGCGGGTTTTAAAAGCGGATAATGTGTTGTACGGTGGATTCGTATATTCAGTATACTAGCCCGATGACTCGAGCTCATTCGCACGTAATGTGTTTACCTAATCATACACCCTGAAGGCAAAGTGTGGTTAAATATACGCCGCGTCGACGACGTGTCAGCCAAACTGAGTGTCATTATCAACCCTGACTCTACACCCAGCGTGGGGCTTGCGACAGAGAATCTAAAGAGCTCCCGAACGTGAATGAGACGCTGGCGATAACTTCCTCTTCTTCCTGGAGTCTTCGCAGATACAAAACGTCAACACGTCTGGCGGCGGACGTCTTGTTAAAGAAACGTCTTCGGTGAAAGGGTTTGATTTCCTGACACTCCGAGGTAGACGGATAGATACGACGTGCGCCCTTTGACTCTGTCGATGAGCCCGGGACGGAGACGAAAACGCACTCGTTACAGCCGGCGCGTCTCCACATACGTGCCAATGAGAACTCGATATGAGAACATACGAACCAATGAGAAGCTAGCGAGCGTCCGCCTTCGTCACGCTGACTTCTTGTTTCTTAATTCGTTTATGCGTAATGCGTTCGTCTGTATACATCAGCGTTTCTATAGTAACGCCTCATTCGCAAAGCATGATGAATTTTTACTTAAAAACGTAGAATACTGACGTTCGACCTAATTAGCTGGTGTTTTTTTTTTTTTTACGTTCATGGAAGGAGTCTCCGGTGTCGGCGCTTTTCCGACATCTTCAGGACAGTAGATGGCGCTCTTGCGTTTTCTCTGTAACATGATGCGTTTCTTTTTGTCTTGTTAACCTAAACGAATATAAGCATACTAACAAACGTTAGTAGCTATAAACGAACGGTTAAAGCTACCATGATGTACGGTAAACGAGAACAGGAGCTAACTTAAAGGCGCTGAAAAGTACGACGTGTCGTTGTTTGATGGATTAGGAATTGTGATCGGGTGGTACAAGAGGAATGAAACACTTGGGAGCGTGCCGATTAATCGGCTTGCGTGTGGTGATAGTGACTACGCTTCATCGCACCACTATGTGATTGATGGTTTATAAACAGAACACTGTCAGTTGTTTGATTCCTTACTTAACATCTCGTTTCTTCGCTTTCAAGAAGCGAAGTGAATAAAAACATCGACGGTTCATGACCCCGGTGTAGTACGTCGACCGCCCGAGGCCCTGCGTGAGCTTCGTGTGGCGCGGGAGGTAAATGGAATTTATGCAAAGAGACGCATTAGCTGCCAAAACTTAGCGGATGTGCACTTTATATCTGGACGTGGGGGTGGACAATCTCAAACCGAGTCTGCAACTCTTTATTCTGTGTTCGCCTGAAAAAGGATTCTACTCGTCTGGGAGATTCTGGAGGATGCCACGGTCCCGGCCTACACGCGTCTTTAGGTTCAGGATGTAGGTCAGAGAAATTACAAGCTCGAGCTCCAAATCTCAAAGCTTTCGAAATGCGAGCGTTTATAACGCAGAGTACGTTATTAATACGTGATGATGTTCTCTGATGAGATGGGAATATTTTATCAGAGAACGTTCCGGGGTAATTAAGAGGCCGGTGGAAGAAAACCGACAGCTTCCAGGCAGGTCTTCTTATGAGAGAAAGAAGCGCTAAAAATTCTCATTCTGTTGCTTAAGCGTAACGCTTTGATTTCATCAGAGGCCTCGCCGGTGGTATTCAGAGCCGCTTTAAAAGTCTGCGATGTCGCGTTCGCCGGGAAAGATCTCACGTATCGATTCCATGTTGCGAATCGTTTAGAGACGATTCGGACGTTTAGACTTGCGTCGAACTGTATCTCTCCATCGCGGACATCTGGAACTAAGTCGGGGCGAATTTATTTATTTTATTTTTTTTAAATCACGATTTCAAATCAATTCATAGCTTTAGCACAGTTTAGTAATAAAGCTAGACTCCCCCCACACCCCACCCCCCAGTTTGGATTATAAACAAACATTGATTCACTAGTGTGTTTGGAAGGAGTCTCCAGTGTCAGCGCTACGTAACAATTTTTGCGATGACAGAATGTCTTCAGGATTCTTCACGGCAAGATGGTAACATCGATGAGAACAGGAAGTAGCTCGTCTCACGGACATTTCACGACCTTAAACCGATAAAAAAAAAATTTTTTAAAGTATGAAGGTTTTTTTTTTACTCTAAATTAATAAAAAATAACGATAATTATCAAGTCACTGTCGTGTAAAAGCGATTAAACACGCCGTCATTGTAGAATAATTCTCTTCGGAGCCGTAACGCTAACCCTGCGTCGTTATCCGGCGTCCGCCGCTTTCAAACGAGACCCGTCGACCAATCGTGCGCTTTGTTATTCGGTCCCTGCGCACACCGATCAGACGACTGTTTTATCGACGCAAGCGTTTGAAATGCAGGCATGGTGTGTCTGCCTTATTAGCTTTGTGTTCTTTCTACGTGAATATTTCTTGGGACGAAATATCATTATGCCGTATCATTATGAAATACAGCGAATACCGTCAAATGTAAACGGCCCGGAATATTCCATCACCTCGACGTATCACTTTTAAAGACTCTCGAACACTACTGTACTCCAGACAGGACCGATAAAGTCAAGGCTGTGCATTTTTACATGGGGTAGCGAGACGCGTTCTTTCCTCAGACACACGCTGAAGGGAAAACGTGTTTATTTCATCGCGCACGTATATATATTCGGGGTAGCGAGTTGGCAGCGAGGTACAGTGCAGCTGTCAGGAGTGATGGAGGGATTCACTAAAAGAGACGCCCGGAGGATCTCCTGAAGGACTTTATTACACACGCTTCTGATGAGCTCGTAGTGTCGTACACGCCGTCACACACCTGGCCTGGATATTACATTACTACTATATGAGATTTTTTTTTTTTTGGTGTTGTTAATAAGCACTCTGGTCACTTTATGAGTCACTGAGGCATCAGTTTGTCATTTTCTTTCCCTTCTAGGCAAATGGTTCTAAATAATAATAATAAAAAAGTTCTTCTTTCATGCACTTGGAAAGAACAGAAGGAATGGCGAGCTGGCGTTCAGGTAGGATAGAGCTGACGGAGCTAAAGGGGGGTTGAAAAATTGAAGGTAATGTTGACAAAACATAGATTCTGACAGGAAAAATAAATAAATAAATAAACCTGAAGTCTTCCGAGCAAGACTCGGGAATCGTCTTTCCCAATCCAGACCTCAGGGGATCTCGGGTGACCTTGTGACTGGCAGAGGGTCACAGCTAGACGCCCTGGAACATCTGTCTTGATTGATGGATTCGGGTGGTGGATACACAGGAGTTTGGATTTCTAGCCGCTTTCCTGTTTTGGTTTCAGACTCAGAGATTGGTGGAGCTCTATTTATTCAGGTTTGTAAAAATAAATAAAGAAATAAAAATAAATAAATAATAATAATCAGACAGGCAGCTGGAGAAATCCATACCCAAGTTCAACATCTGGGAAATTCGATCGACAGCTATTATACGCCGGTCAGGACGGCTGAAAATGGAGAAGGTTAAGAAAACAAGCAAAAATGGCTGCACGCTCGCCTCACACCTCCAGGGTCGGGGGTTCGATTCCCGCCATGACCCTGTGTGTGTGGAGTTTGCATGTTCTCTTCCGGGTACTCCGGTTTCCTCCCCCAGTCCAAAGACATGCATGGTAGGCTGATTGGCGTGTCCGTAGTGTACGAAAGGGTGTGTATGTGATTGTGCCCTGTGATGGATTGGCACCCTGCCTTGTGCTCCCTGCTCCCTAGGATAGGCTCCAGGTTCCCCACGACCCAGTAGGATAAGCGGTATACCCCCAACCTTTTAGGATAAGTGGTATACCCCCAGCCCTGTAGGATAAGCGGTATACCCCCAACCTTTTAGGATAAGTGGAATACCCCCAGCCCTGTAGGATAACTGGAATACCCCCAACCTTTTCGGATAAGCGGTATACCCCCAGCCCTGGCGGTGTGAGGTGAACATGCTGACCACTAATCCACCTTGCGAGTCAGTGTATTTTCCCATAACAGCACGCCGTGTCATGTTCGATTCCTAACTCATCGACACGTACCGTTGTACAAAACAGTTATTTATATAGAGCTGGAAACGTAGTGGTTCGTATTATTACTGGAGCCAACTTGGCACCTAACCGGAGATGATCGTTCCTTCCGATGCCCGCTGCTCTCGGTAATCTTCAGTAACGGAACTCGATTTCTCCCGCATCAGCGCACTCAGCGAGTAGCTGTGGAAAGATGTAGAGCTGTTGTGGATAATACGTCTCATTTACAGCCCGGTTGTTCCGAGAGGGGGAGAAAATAGATTCCACACTTTGACTATGACTAATCCAAAATTCAATTAAATCTATAAGCTCAGACTTGAGCTTGCTCAAGGCTCATTCAGAATGTGCTCAGTGCTAGGAGCTGGAAATACAACGGCGGGAATTATGCCGAGTCGATGATCCGTGGTGTCATAGCGTCTGTGCAGAGATATTTGTTGACCATGTGATTAGAAGGCGTACACGACTTGCAGAAAACCCACAAAATCAATACAGGGATCAGCACGAGCGTCAAAGTATCCAAAGTATATTTATCGGCCTGTCGTGTTGAGAGACGATGTCGATATGCGAGGCGCCTTGGCCTTGAAATCGGATTATGAACAAGGAAGAGACGTTTTTTTTTTTTTTGTTTTTTTTTAATACTTCATGCAAATCAATATAATAAGGACAGGGGTAATTATTTTATCGGTTAACTTTAATATCTTATAATGACTTTGATATCCCACCGCAAATTGCTAAGAATGACAGTTTGGAACGTATATTTTTTATCCACTTATAGTTACATCTTATAGCTAGATCCTTCCAGAAATGTTCCGTGATCATGTCCTTACCGAAAACGTCACCGTTTTAATGCCCGCGCATGATTTTGAATCCGTTCACGTGACGCGCCCTACGTGCGACTATGGACCGTCCGAAAATGACCCGTTTCCTGTCTGATGACGGGATTCGATTTTGCCGGTTGTCTTTTCAAAAGCCTTGCGGTTGTGTATGGAAGCACCATTTTCAAACTTTTCTACCTTGTTACTTTTTTTCCCCCCGTTGTTGTTTGTTAAAAAAATTTTTTTTAAAAAACGTTTCTTGGCCTGACCTTACAAATCAAGCCCTCGCATCCCGTATAAAAGCAGTTTATTTCGATTATGCGTGTGCATGGTATTTAGCTGAACAACATAATTCTGCTCTGATTGCCAAAGTGCGCGGCTCAAGGTTGGGCCACTTAGCATAATTAGCAAGTACTTTATCACAAAAGCACTCGATCGTGGGCTTGAAAACGTTCCAATTAACGTGAAGTATGTGAGAAGGCCTTTTTTATTGTAGGTCAACAAACTGAGTGGTCGCGTATTCGTCACTGTTTAAAAACCGCCATTACAGAAGGACTTGATTTACACCAGGAAGTATGGAAGCTATCCAGTAAATGGAAAGAAAAAAAAAACAACAAAACAACCCACCGTGAACAACTCGCGTTATAATCTTTATAATTAAGATCGGATCTCCGTGACGTCCGAGATTTATTCTGTAATGAAATTCCGAGTAGGATTTAGCCCTGACTTCATCTCGGCCTAAATAAAGCGATGCGGCGGCACTTTAGTTCTTCGGTCTTTCCAGCGCCGTTACGCTGGTTTGAAAGGACGTCCTGGCAGGAAAGAGACCTCGTGGTGTAGAGATGTCTGTAATCCGACGACGACCCGGCGCCGACTTGCTACTCTTTTGCTCGAATATCACGGTTAGAAATGCCATGCGTCACCCTCGCTCAACTCTCCAACTAATGCGGATGGATGTAACGCGCTTGTTAGATCACGATCGCGGAAGACGCTCGGTGAAAGAAAGCCACTCGGTCGCCTCTATCTTCCAGGAAGGAGGCATTCGAGTCATTTGCAAATAAAACCGCCCGAATGAGCGCCCCTCCACCGACACACACCCACATACCTATCCATAAAAGCCCTCAGGATGCAATTGGATGTGTGTTTGTGCGAGATACAGGCTCGCTCGCCACAGCTCATGAGCTCAGAGGTATGAAAGTTGGCACGGTCTGCTCTGACAAGCAACATCATTGACTGTAGAGAAAGAAAGAAAGAAAGGGGGGGGGGGTGTGTGTGTGTGTGTGCTTGCGAGAGCTTCCCATCTAACCGTGTTCGCATTTATTACTTTTCCTCTTTAAGTGCAAATCTGTGGCGTTACAAGTGACTTATGGTGGCTGAGATTGTCGGAATGTAGAGCACGCTCAAGGGGAGACAAAGCACTTTGTTTTTTTCTGGCATCAAATTATTTAGCATTTTGTGAAACTCCAAACGAGGACGCGTTACTCCTTCCATCTGGAAGCACGTTTCCAGCTACAGATAACTAACCGGTGCTTCATCACACCACCCCCTCTGATTATCCAACCTCACCTGACGTACATAACCATCTCATAAACATCACTTATAGCGTGTACGTCAACTCGGATTCGTTTTTTGATGTTGTTTTTCTCTGTTCTCAACCTTTTTTTTTTTTTCCTCTCCCCCTGCGGACCGATTCGCGGTAACCTGCTGAGCGCCGCGTGCCAAGAGGAGCCTAATTTTCAGGATGGCCATTATCAAGCTTTCGAGGCAGCAAACTAATAAGCCCGTGTGAGCACTACGCCAAGCTGACGCTGCTGAAATAAGCAATTTATACTCACTCTGGTGGCCGGAGACTCCGGTCAGGAGCCACGTGGGGCGCCATGCAAAGACAAAGAAGAATGAGGTACACAGAGGACGGAGCGGTTCACGTTGTTTGGATCGGGCCGCTCTTCTATTCCGTCATGGCTCGGATTTGTACTCGTTCATTTATGCATTTTTAACCGCTAGTGAATCGGGCTCGTGAGTGGTGCGAAAGCGTTCACCATCATAACCGTGGCTGTCTGGGAAGTCCAAGAGAGCCTGTAGAACCGCCCGTGCTCTCCGGGTACGAGGAGCATACTCGTGCCGCCCTGTCGATCCCGCTGACACGAGACAATGGTGGACGTCTGCGAGTTCATGTAAGCACTTTTTGAGCACGTCTGAGTCTTCACCCTGCCTTGTTGATAGCTCGGATATGATAGGAGAACTGGCTGAAGGGAGGGGCGTGGGGGAATTAGCATGTGATTAAATTACAGATGGGGAAAATGGCGGAAATTACCACGTTAACAATTATCCAATCACCAGCTGTCTAATCCTTCGCCATTACATTTCAGCAAGCTGACTCTCGACATTTTTTTTTTCTCCCCGTGAACGTAAACACGGTTTTATTCCATCACGTTTCCCTGCGACTACGCATTGAAAAAAATCACATTAAATAAAAGAACACCACGTTGTAATCGTTTATCCGTTTAGAGTCGCATTCCAGTTCATGAGACTAGTCAGTTCTGCTTATTTACTGTACATCGTAGCGGCTACAACCAAACAAACCAAAAATTAGCCCGACTACCTTCTATTTTCCCCCCCATCACAGCGAGATTTACTCTCGTCGTCCCCTTTTAAACACTTCCCAGCCGTCTTCCCATCTTCTACAATCGTCACAAAACTCAGACGCTCACATGTGCAGTAGTTTTGGCTTTGGTTCAGAAGACGCACACCCACGCGGCGCTGTGTATTTATTTAACTGACGTCTCGGTAAAAGTAACACTGTGATTCATTAGCATTCGTGACTCATTTCGGAGCAGCGTGTTAAACGTTGAAGCGAGGAAGGTGTTTTTGTCAGGGCTGATTTGCAAAATTACAGCCCTGAGAGGATTGTTATGTAAGTATTATGCATAATAAAAATCATCATGGGGGGAAAAAAAAGAAAGAAAGAAAGAAAAAAAAAGAGAGAGAAAAAAAAGCAACTCCTACCACTCGTAAATATTGCTCGTATTTATCGAATCGGTTTTTACCTCACTGTCCATCTGTCCACGTCACCGTCTTTTCTATAATACCTCGAGAGTGCACTCGACCGAGCTGTACAGCTCTGCACTCAACTCCTCGTCATGTCCCGCCTCACCGTTGGTCGATATCGGTCATATAAAAAGGAATCAAACACCCGGTCTCATGCCGTTTTAGGAAAATAACCAACTTTAGCTTGGTGGTAGTAAGTCCACATCATGACACTGCCCTGTCGTTGATTATTTTCCTACAACAGCACACCTTATAGTGTTCTATTCCATAGGGGTTCATATAGAGACTAGAATAAGCACGACAGCCCGTGCTTTTTGTCCGTTTTATGTTGTGGGACGTCTGCGAAATCAGTACGCTCCTGCTCTCACTTGTGTCAGAACGGCTATAAACCGTCGTCCCTTCACCGCACCTCTCCCGAACGTCTCTCACCGGAGACTCCTTCCATCAAATCCCCTCGCGGAAAATTCACAGGTTACTATAGAAACGATCGAGAACGAGCGGTTTAATATGAAGCTGTGAGTTCTAGGCGAGGGCTGCGGTTACAGAGAACTAATCAATACCTTCTGACCAATCAGAATCGAGAATTCGACAACATCGCGGTATAAACGGTTAGCGGTTCCGTTCCGCGTGCTTGCACGACGAGGTCGCTCAGTTCGTTGTTCTTAGCTCGGGCTGGGTTTTGAAAACGGACGAACCACCGTGATGTCGCGACCCCCGCTTGTGCTGTAAACTAGCTTCGAGCGTGTCATCGGCTACGACTGTACGTCCGTCGACGACAGAACTTCATCGCTCAAGCTAATGAGACAAAACATTCCAGAACCTTCAAAACGCACGGCGCATGCTGCTCTTCCTATTATTTATAGAAAGTTTGACGCTGGGAGATGGAACAAAGAGGTCTCGCGGTGTTCTGGGAAATGCCACGTTTCATTTTTCACCCTCGATTCGGGACAAAACATCGCATCACCTGCACATCGGGGAACTGAAAACGCTCTTGATCTATATTGTCAGGCGCTGACGGGATCCCTGCTGCGTCGGAAAGGCAGCAAACATCAGAGTGCCAGGACGGAGAGGTGGCCATAATGCCAGCTCGGGGGGAACTTTCTCAAATACACAGCAGACGGTCTGTTAGACAGCGATGAAAGGGCTTGGGGGGAAAAAAATAGAAGTACAAAAAGAAAGCTGTCAGTGGAAAGAAGTTTTAAAAAAAAAAATAAATACAGGAATCATCCAAGTTTGGACTTATGATCTGTTTTTTGAAACGGACCACAGGCTGTATATCGCCCCATGGTTCTCCACCGCACGGTGCCGTCTGGCCTTTCGCAATTACACCGGGATCGCTTTATTTCTTCAGAGAGCTGGAAGTCCTTGGTCAGCCGTCAGTGCGTGGATTCTTAATCACTGGCCTTGAGTAAATGTTGCATGGTCTAAAGATATTTTAATGACCTGCCTTGTGCCTACGAAGCTCACAAGGGGGAGAATAGGTGGTTAATTGAAGTGTCACTCAGTCCTGTATCATCCTCCTCTTGCAGGAACGATCGGTGCCTTCTTTTGTGCGTTACAAAGTGAGACAGAGAGAAAAACGCTGACACGAGAACACTACAGACAGAATACTACATCCGTATCGAAGGATTAAAACACTCGGTGCTGCGCTTTTATAGGGAAATAATCAGCAACGGGGTGGTGTGGATTATTTTTATATTAACTGCACGTTCCGATGGGATCTAGTCCTTTCACACCACAACTCTCTTTATTCAGGAAGGACACATGGTACGTTTGATCCATTTATAGCTGTGGGACGTTCGTGAGACAAGTTCTCACACAAGCACCCCCCCCCCCCCCCCCAAAAAAAAACAAAACAAAAAACCCCACAAAAAAAACAAAAACAAAATTACAGCTTTTCACGTTACATGCACGCAGAACTTACTCACTGTTGCAAAGTGCTGACACTGGAGACTCCTTCGCTAAATGTTCAATAAACATCATCTTCATCCACCATGCAAGTCCATGCATTCAATTTACGGGGTTTATGGTGGCCGAGAAGTGCGAAACAAAACCGGAATCCGAAATCTGAAAACAAATGAACGAATGCGAAAACTAATGAACGAATGCGAAAACTAATGAACGAATGCGAAAACTAATGAACGAATGCGGAAACAAATAACAAACGCGAAAACATAAATGTGAAAACTAATGAACGAATGCGAAAACTAATGAACGAATGCGGAAACAAATAACAAACGCGAAAACATAAATGTGAAAACTAATGAACGAATGCGAAAACGAAAACTAATGAACGAATGCGAAAACTAATAACAAATGTGAAAACTAATGAACGAATGCGAAAACGAAAACTAATAACAAATGTGAAAACTAATGAACGAATGCGAAACAAAAACTAATGAACGAATGCGAAAACGAAAACTAATGAATGAATGAGAAAACTAATAATAAATGCGAAAACTAATAACAAATGCGAAAACTAATAAATGCGAAAACTAATGAACGAATGCGAAACAAAAACTAATGCACGAATGCGAAAACTAATAACAAATGCGAAAACTAATAACAAATGTGAAAACTAATGAACAAATGCAAAACGAAAACTAATGAACGAATGCGAAACAAAAACTAATGAACGAATGCAAAACGAAAACTAATGAACGAATGCGAAACAAAAACTAATGAACGAATGCGAAACAAAAACTAATGAACGAATGCGAAACAAAAACTAATGAACGAATGCGAAACAAAAACTAATGAACGAATGCGAAAACGAAAACTAATGAACGAATGAGAAAACTAATAATAAATGCGAAAACTAATAACAAATGCAAAAACTAATGAACGAATGCGAAACAAAAACTAATGAACGAATGCGAAAACTAATGAACGAATGCGAAAACGAAAACTAATGAACGAATGCGAAAACTAATAACAAATGCGAAAACTAATAACAAATGCGAAAACTAATGAACGAATGCGAAACAAAAACTAATGAACGAATGTGAAAACTAATAACAAATGCGAAAACTAATGAACGAATGCGAAAACTAATGAACGAATGCGGAAACAAATAACAAACGCGAAAACATAAATGTGAAAACTAATGAACGAATGCGAAAACGAAAACTAATGAACGAATGCGAAAACTAATAACAAATGTGAAAACTAATGAACGAATGCGAAAACGAAAACTAATAACAAATGTGAAAACTAATGAACGAATGCGAAACAAAAACTAATGAACGAATGCGAAAACGAAAACTAATGAATGAATGAGAAAACTAATAATAAATGCGAAAACTAATAACAAATGCGAAAACTAATAAATGCGAAAACTAATGAACGAATGCGAAACAAAAACTAATGCACGAATGCGAAAACTAATAACAAATGCGAAAACTAATAACAAATGTGAAAACTAATGAACAAATGCAAAACGAAAACTAATGAACGAATGCGAAACAAAAACTAATGAACGAATGCAAAACGAAAACTAATGAACGAATGCGAAACAAAAACTAATGAACGAATGCGAAACAAAAACTAATGAACGAATGCGAAACAAAAACTAATGAACGAATGCGAAACAAAAACTAATGAACGAATGCGAAAACGAAAACTAATGAACGAATGAGAAAACTAATAATAAATGCGAAAACTAATAACAAATGCAAAAACTAATGAACGAATGCGAAACAAAAACTAATGAACGAATGCGAAAACTAATGAACGAATGCGAAAACGAAAACTAATGAACGAATGCGAAAACTAATAACAAATGCGAAAACTAATAACAAATGCGAAAACTAATGAACGAATGCGAAACAAAAACTAATGAACGAATGTGAAAACTAATAACAAATGCGAAAACTAATGAACGAATGCGAAAACTAATGAACGAATGCGGAAACAAATAACAAACGCGAAAACATAAATGTGAAAACTAATGAACGAATGCGAAAACGAAAACTAATGAACGAATGCGAAAACTAATAACAAATGTGAAAACTAATGAACGAATGCGAAAACGAAAACTAATAACAAATGTGAAAACTAATGAACGAATGCGAAACAAAAACTAATGAACGAATGCGAAAACGAAAACTAATGAATGAATGAGAAAACTAATAATAAATGCGAAAACTAATAACAAATGCGAAAACTAATAAATGCGAAAACTAATGAACGAATGCGAAACAAAAACTAATGCACGAATGCGAAAACTAATAACAAATGCGAAAACTAATAACAAATGTGAAAACTAATGAACAAATGCAAAACGAAAACTAATGAACGAATGCGAAACAAAAACTAATGAACGAATGCAAAACGAAAACTAATGAACGAATGCGAAACAAAAACTAATGAACGAATGCGAAACAAAAACTAATGAACGAATGCGAAACAAAAACTAATGAACGAATGCGAAACAAAAACTAATGAACGAATGCGAAACAAAAACTAATGAACGAATGCGAAAACGAAAACTAATGAACGAATGAGAAAACTAATAATAAATGCGAAAACTAATAACAAATGCAAAAACTAATGAACGAATGCGAAACAAAAACTAATGAACGAATGCGAAAACTAATGAACGAATGCGAAAACGAAAACTAATGAACGAATGCGAAAACTAATAACAAATGCGAAAACTAATAACAAATGCGAAAACTAATGAACGAATGCGAAACAAAAACTAATGAACGAATGTGAAAACTAATAACAAATGCGAAAACTAATGAACGAATGCGAAAACTAATGAACGAATGCGAAAACTAATAACAAATGCGAAAACTAATAACAAATGCGAAAACTAATGAACGAATGCGAAAACGAAAACTAATGAACGAATGCGAAGACGAAACTAATGAACGAATGCGAAGACGAAACTAATGAACGAATGCGAAGACGAAACTAATGAACGAATGCGAAAACAAGTGAACGAATACGGAAACTAACAAATGTGAAAACGAATGAACGAATCCAACAAAATAAATGCGAAAACGCTCCGCGTACGGTGCATCGTGAATCCTAACATATCGATGCTCTGTGGCGTCGACGTGTAACCGTTGAAAAGTCGAGGTTGAAAAGTCGGGATTTTATTCTCACCCCAAAGGAAACTAACATCAGCGACGCTTCTAAGAGGCTTAATACAAGATTTAATATCACCTGCGACAGCGAGACGCCTTGATAATTAAAGATGGAGCCAGATCAGATATACATCATTCGTGATCATGATCGACAGCAGCACAAATCTTTTTAAAACACTGTTCACGCATTCGTATCCAGCAGCTTCTATATAGTCGAGTGCATTCGTTTTCGGGCTTTACCATATTAACATCCCCGTAGGGTTGAGACTCTGGGCCTCGGTGCGCATGAAACAGACCAATTATTCACCGCTGTAGTTCTAAATCCACAAGAGGACATTCTTACAACGGGGTAAACATTGTTACCCATAATCCTCCTTGTTTTTTTGGTTTGCTGTTTTTTTTTTAGAGACTGCTGTTTATTTGTATTTTTTATAAACACACCTCCATAGTGCCTCGAGATATTCCATCTTAAATAAAGAACACTGGTTTGTTTCGGAGCGGCGAACGCCTGCGAGCCTTTTTGCATAAATTAGCCGATCCGTGAAGAGAAAAGGATTCCATCGTCGATATTTGGACAGCCTCACACCGCGCTGGTTTTTTTTCCCCCTAACCCCGTCCTCTCGCTCGCTCGTGCGCGGCTCTCCACAGACTCTCCACCGCCTTGTTCTTCGAATGCGAGGATTTAACAGAACGCAACGCCGACTCTAGAGGGTTCTAGTTCTTCGGTCAGAGGGAATTTCGACTGAAATCGTTCCACGCATATACGCCGTAGCCGAGCGAAATACATATTTATGAACGCCGAGAAGTCATCTCGAGTCATCCGAGGTCCCCGGCTCCGGCTTCAGAAAGGGAAACGCTCTTTAGAACGCTTGGATCGTTTTCGCTCCTGACCGGCGTCAGTGTGCACGACTTTATTTGACTCTGAAAATCTGCTTGCTGTTACCTAATGTCAAACATTTATCACAGTACGATACATATCAGCGCCGTGGAATCCTGCGTCCTGATTGGTCAGAAGGTATCGATTCGTTTTCTGTAAGGAGACGTTTATGTGAACGTTGACGGAAGGAGTCTCCGGTGTCAGCGCTTTGTGACGGTCAGACGTAACGCTGTAAATCAGTCAGAGTTTACGCCTTGGGCGTTCTCTATAACGTGACGAGCCGAATTTAAAAATAATAATGATATATTTTTTATTATTAACTCGATAAACAGGCCGTTTTGGGGGATGAATGTTTCTAGCGTGAGTCAGAACTTTAATAAATAAATCACACTGACCTGTTGTTCATGATTTTCCAGTGACGGAACACCGGAAGAGTTTCAGAACTTACACGACAGCATTATGAAGTCGTATCAAGTCGAGCTGTGCCGTTTAATCGGCTCTTAATGAATCATAAAATTCTAATCGCTAAAACATTTAACACATGCATTATTCAAATAAATATTCCCTTTTTTTTTTTTTTGCTGCACTTTGTTTGCAGTTAAAACTGACAACCCTGCCAGCTTGATTAGGAATTTCATTGAAATGTTTTATTCATAAATAAATACACCCCCTTTTGTTTCTGGATTTTTAAATAAATGTCTGTTGAATGAAGAACCTCCGACCTCCACGATTAGGATTTCCAAACAACAACAACAACAACAACAACAACAAGAAAAAGCACATAGGCTACATGGAGACATGGAAAGAGTTTCTCTGGAGCATGCAAATAATCCATTTAGAAGAGGATCACACATACACACACACACACACACACACACACACACACACACACACACACACAAAACAATAATAAAATGTAAAAAAAAAAAAAAAAAAAAAAAAAAAGGCGAAACGACAGAGCAAAAGAGGTGTTGAAAATGCATTATCCATCCAATTCACTCAACTCTGGAGCTGTGATGTTCTACAGGTGTAAAAGCAGGTGTCAATTAACATCACGTGGGTTCCAGGAGTACACGCGCAGGCTTTATTTATTTATTTATTTATTTATTTAAATAAATGTAAAAAAAATGAGAGCAGAGGAGAAAATGACAGAGTGTGACTAATCGTGATCACCAGACTATTTTTGGCGTATTTTTTTTTAAAATATATATATTTTTTTGTTTTGTTTTGTTTTGTTTTAAATCCCTGACGAGGTAAGAAGGAGCCATTCAGTGAGTCGTTCAGCGAGTCGGTTCTTCGACAGCGAATCTTTGAGTCGGAACTTGAAAGAATAGTAGAGAGCAAGCAGGCAAACTTGGAACAAACTGAATGAAACTGTGGAAAGGCTGAAGCAGGGGATGAAGCAGGGGATGAAGCTGGTGATGAAGCTGGTGATGAAGCTGGTGATGAAGCTGGCGATGAAGCTGGTGATGGAACACTAGAGATGACAACTGGATAACGAAAATAGCTAGATGGATGTACCTAAATGTAAACATCCAGTCTCGTTCGTTTCACCTTAAGGATCAAACTGCTTGACGATTGCATGTAAGTGCATGCTTTAGTGGCACTTGAATGCATCACTGCTATTTGATCGAGTTATTTATTTATTTATTTATTTATTTGTATCGATTTGTTGTTGGCGGCGCGCGCGCACTCTCCTTCCTGCGCCCCAAACTCCGTTCAGGTCCAGCGCATGAACTTCAGTGTAACCCCCCCCCCCCCTGCCCCGCGCGCGCCCGCGCTCGTGAGCCTGCCTGTGGTTTTCGCTCCTGCATCCGCGCGCGTCCGTTAAACCGCCCCCCCTCCCCCGCGTGCGCCTCAGTTAAGCGCTGCTTCACCGCGCGCGACGCGTCTCTCCTCGCCTTATTCTCTCCCCTCCTCTCCTGTCCTCCGCGCAGCGCGTGTGCATCTCTTCTCCTGTCCTCTCGCCGGAGCGCGCGAGCAGAGAGAGAGAGTGAGAGTGACGGAGCGCGTGAGACACTGCGCGAATCGCAAACCCGCACAACACACCCGAGCTCCACGAGCCCAGTGAATTCTACCGGAAGAAGAGAACACGCACGCATACGGGACGGTTTGGGGTTTTCTGAGAAAGCAGCCCGAAAGCGGAAACTCAACTCCGAGCTCGCGAGTCCGTTCTTCTCCAGAAGAAGAAAAAGAAGAAGAACAAGAAGAGATGTTCTCTCTGTTCTCATCCATTCTTCTGCTTGTCCTCTTGCTCTCAGGTTTCGGTAAGTGCACGGACACTTCATTCTCCATTCATCATGCAATCCATAGCTCTAGTTTGTATTGTGTGTGTGTGTGTGTGTGTGTGTGTGTGTGTGTGTGTGTGTGTGTGTGTGTGTGTTTTGTTTTGTGGACAGGGTTGCGCTTGATATCTTTTGCGCCGCGAGCGCCTTCCTTGTCATCATCTCCATGTCAGAGGAAAAGTGGCTTGGAGTGAAAATGATTGAGTTTGCAATGAGGGTTGAATGATGCACAATTCAAGCAGTGGTTTGAATTTGTACATTTGTTAGACATGGGATTTTATTTTATATATATATATATTTATTTTTATTTTTTTTGCTGGAGGAAACATCAGTGCGTATTCTTCTCTAGTCATACCTTCATCCACATCATGCATACTACAAAAAAAAAAAAATCAGGTTCGGATCCATATGTGTGCAAATCTCGGCTCTGTCATCTGAAATGCTATCGTAGTTTGCGCATGAGATCCACATCACGGTTAGATTTCTACAACATCTCTGCTGCCTCATATCTCCACGGTGCTGGGTTCGATCCCAGGCTCGGGTTGCTGTCTGTGCATCTGCTCTCCTTCGATGTCGGTTTCCTTCAGGTTCTTCTCCGGATTCCTCCACCCTCCCAAAATCATACAGATAGGCAGAGTGCTAAATTGCCCCTGGGTGTGTGTGTGTGTGTGTATAAATATGTGCATTGTGCCCCATCTGCATTCTGAATTCTCCCGCCTTGCTCCCAGTGTTCCTGGGATAGGCTCCGGATCAGCATGTACGCCAGATGAATCAGAACCAGATTTCATCTATCATCAGCTGTAAAGCGGTATGAATCAGTATCACAAACATGTTCGCTTGCTGTTATTTAGAACTTTCCTTTCTGATAAATCATCTTGACATGTTCATCAGTTCAGGTCTACATGAGGTTTTGGGTACATATATTTATATATTTATATATATTTATATATTTATATATATTGTGTATGTGTATCATACATATACATACATCAGTGGAATCCAGATACCCGTTAAGCGCTGAGACACTTGCTTCGAATGAAATGAGGAAGTAGAAAAACAATACCCTTTTGTGTGTGTGTGTGTGTGTGTGTGTGTGTGTGTTACAACTGCATAGTAGCTGAAATGTGAAGTCTGACTCGCATCAAATCTAATCCCAGATACTGATTTTCCTCAGTTTTAGATGTGCATCTGCTCCATATCAGATGCAGATTTGTGAAAAATCTTCAGATTTCTGCTGCTATCCAGTTGTACCACACACACACACACACACACACACACACACACACACACACACACACACACACACACACACACACACACGGGTTTGTTTGCATTGTGATTCCTTTCTGATAGCTGAAACAATGACCTACTTAAATTAAAGTATGTGGTGTTTTTATATATATATATATATATATATATATATATATATATGCTCAATGATGCTTACAATACTAGTTGTGTAACTAGCAAGTAGAAGTTTCCGGAAATCAGAATGACTTAGAATTATTCCTCTCTTTCGGGGCGTATTCTCGACACCACAGGAGCCGACACGATCCAAACATCCTGCCGCTTTAATTTATTTATTTATTTATTTGATGTCTTTTTTTTATTTCTTTTTTTTTCTTTTTTTTATTTTATCCCCTTCCAATTGTCTTACTTTTAAACTACAATTGCTTTCCCTCTCAGCGGCGTTGTTATGTTCTATTTGTTGATCTTTTCTTTCTTCCCAGGCTCAGTGTGTACTATAGGAGAAGCGATACGCCACTGAGCAAACCCAATTAAAGTGGAACACAGTAGAAAGTCCTAATTCGAAGCTGACACGTGCAATAAAGCTTTTAATGCCGCCTCCGTTCTCAGGCGCACGGGCGCTCTACATCAAATCTCCAGAGAGCGCTTTTATTACAACTTTCACGGGTGTATATGTGCAGAGACGTTCAGGCTAACAGGAGAGGTTTTATAATCCACGTTTCCGAGATATTGAGACGTCGCGAAGGAGCACGAGGGTTGGATTTCACACAGCTGGTTTATGTATGTTCGTGTTCATGTTCACGTTAAGGACGCAATTCAGAAATCTAGCTAATCAGTTGTTCATTAAGCTCCTTGCCCAAGGTCTCTCGAGTAATCTTAATTAAGGCAAAGACACCTTAATTGTCTTTTTAAAAAAACCCTATTTATATGAAACTAATTTACGGTGAATTTTTGATGTAGCCGTCTCATTATATAATACGTTCACAGCCTCCTTTCTCCAAACCGTTAGCGCTAGACGTTGTCGTCTCGGTGCGAAATCAAAACCAAATCCTGTCTCCGTCTGGGTTTCAAACACGAACCGGTGATCGCAAAATCGTGCCATTTTTTTATTTATTTATTTATTTTTTTACAGCTTTTTTTCCTACTTCCTGTCCCCTTTTAGCGCTTAGCCCTTAATGTTTTCGCCTCGGTTTACTCTCGATAATCATAACACGCTCGTGTTCAACTCGCCTCGCAAACGCAGAATTCCTAAATCACGACGGTCTCCTAAATCTTCCCGCTCTTCACATCCGTTTCGTGCGTTGTACGGAGTCCAGCTTTCTAACGTGTAGCTAGCGCCCTGACTAGCTTGCTAAGTAGCTAGCAGAATCAATAAAGCGAGGACGCAAATTTCGAATGTTTTCTTGGTCGTGGAGTTCTTAGCAGCTTAAGTTGTCGCTGTAGAAAACTGAATCGGTTAGCAATGCCTTGATTCCACGGGCTTTGAAGGGCTATACTTGAACCGCAGCTAAGCTAATAGCCTGTAAGGCGGCAACAGGGATTTACTATAAAGGGAATACTGACATGAAGTTGATGAGGATTAAATATTGTTAAATATGACTATTTCTATATTGGTGTACTCACAAATGGGGAATATGTTCTGAATATTTCATGTTCTAATTAAATAAATCAGTCGTTCTGCCTGTTAAAGCAGTATCAGGGCCGTACTTTGGAATTTAATGCCTAGGAACTAAGAAAAAACGCGTTTCTGCTCGGACAGTTGCCGAAACCGTTTGTTCACCGAGCGTGAAATCAAAATGGCCGCTCACAGCGTCAACTTTAAGCTTTAAGCAGCACTTCTTACCTTTTAAATAAGTTCTGCTGTACAGTATGTACAAGCATTCATTTTAGACGAATCGACATACAGACACTTGTTAAATCTGTTTGGAGGAAAATATACGTCACTCGGCACAGTTAGCCGGCTAGCTTGCCGCTAACACGTGACACACCATGGAGGCATCCATGTTGTTTTCCGCACTTTGGCGCTCAGACACGCAGACTCATGAATGCCGTAATTCTGACTCGAATGCAGTAGAACAAACGACAGACGCGCCTTTTGAAGTGTCCGGAAAATTCTGGCGTATTTCTTTAAGGATATCATATTTCTTCAGAGACGGATGTTCCCTTACGGGTGTTCTGTGAAACTTTAAGCGATAGCAGGTCTTAGCAGATCTAAGGTGAAAACATTAACAACACTCTCTCGCTCATAACATACATGTTTAACCTTTTCTATTCCTGGCTCCAGGGTCTTTCAAACCCGGTGTTGGACGAACCGACGTCATACTGGTGCCGGGACCGAATAATAGCATGTACGCGAACTTGCGCTTAAAATAAATACAAATGCTAAAGTTTTTTTTTTTGTAAGTTGAACAAAGACCTTCAGACCTGGAAAAGCCACGGGACACTTTATTTATGTATTTACGTATTTATTTATTTATGAATGTTTAAATTCGTGACCAAGATGTTCCTGAAGCTCGATAGCTTCACCTAAACACACACACAGAGTATATATTTAGCCTTTTAATGCCACTTTTTACAGTCCTTTTGCTTTGTTCTTCTTGTTGTCATCCATTTCTAAGCGTTTCATTAAAGACTGCACATTGTTCCACGGAAGTGCTTTATCGTAAACACTTCGGATGTATGAGATTTGGCGTGACGGAGATCTGCGTTCGAATCGGTCGGGGTGTGAAAGCAGACCCAGTCGACTCCACGGATATCTCCGCAGCAATAAGACGTTCCCTAGCATGCTGCGTATGTAGATCCTGCACGTTTCCCCGTGTTACGGCAGATCCACCCGGTCGTTCCCGGCCCTCGTTCTCCCTCTACTCTCGCCATACTCGTTGATCTTATTTGCCCGCGGTAGATTATTTTTTTTTTTAAATGACAGTGAATCGAAGGCATAAACCTTTTTAAGAGCATTGCTTGCCTTCGATCCATCGTAGTAACTGTTGAAAAAGTCCTCCACGCAACCCAGGCACTTCGGTGCATTATGAAAAGCTATCAGGTGCACCCGACTGAACGGTCTGCATCTCTACGAGCCTCCCGGGATCTCGCCCCCCTCCATCTCGCAAATCCTTGTGTTACAGACAGGGTTTATTTAGCATCTGCTGACAGCACAATGTGAGCACTGTGGCTGGGAAAACATAAGCGCAGGACTTGTTCGTGTGATCCGACACATCTTCCAGAGACCACATCCTCCATCTGAGCCTTTTATCCGTGGCGCGACCGTGCAAGTGCAGAAACGAAAGAGACACTTTGTTGTTTTTGCTTTTTTTGTGTGTGTTTTTAAGAGAAAAAGATGAAAATGGAAGGACTTTGATAAAGATTTGACTCTCCGCGGACCCCCTGGCGCTCTCTCCATGATCCACAATCACAACTTGATGTCCTTAGCGTAGCCAGAGAGGCAGCGCTGGATTGGATTTCCTGCCATCCTCCTCTGCAGCTCTCTGATTGCTGCTGAGTTCCTGAAGGGATCGTGTTAACTGCTTAAGTGTCAGAAAGAAAAAAAGCGCCGGCGTTGACGGCAGCGCTTCTCCGCCTTTTTAGTTCCTCAGCCCACGCGCTGAAAATGCCAGCAATGAGATGATGTCGATGTCCCTGCTGACAATTAAAGCAGGCGCTTATCGGACACGTAGCTGTAGCTCCTCATCCTGCCAAGGCTGGGTTTTTTTTTTGTTTTTGTTTTTTAGGAATTTTGTGTGAAGCTTTTCAAACATACCTTGTAAAGATGGGAATGAATAGAAGCATGGAAACATCATGTATTCTAAGAGTACTGCGTTAATTTGGTTAGTACATGGCTGGAATCTTAGGTGTAAGGAATGAAACGCTCAGTGTCCTGATATTATAAAGAAAATAATCCGTGACGATGTTAGCGTGGCTAGAAAACCGTGCTTTTATTCCACATATACCAGAGCGAATTGCCAACCATTCCATTTGGAGAACTTTTATCCATTTATAGGTACACTTCAAGTGGTGGAACATCTATGAAGCAAGCGTGTTAGAATCTGTAAAGCGGTTGATTGTGGTACCGGAGACTCCTTCCATAAACGTTCGATGAAATTGAATTTACACAAAAAACGGCACAATGGCGTAATCTCGTCCGGCGAGCTTGTTCTGAAAACGCTAAAGTTCTCCTCTCTGTGTTCTCGAAACGGATGGAAATGAAGCTCCGCGGTCGTCGACGTCGATAGTCGTACTCCGAGTAAGCAGGTACACCGTCTTTCGTTTTCCTGTCACCGCGCTGTTCCATCCCCCGTCCGCCTGCTCAGACGGCTCTGCCCGCCGCATCCTCTCTCCGTGTGTTTGCGGTTGTGTAATTTGATCCCAGCCCAGACCGATTAGTCCATAAATAAGTCAGGAGAAAATAATAACAGACGAGCAGGAGATGCAGGGGCGGCTCGGTGCCATCGGCTCTCCGTCTGAATCGTCGAGTGCATCTCGGCTGATCACGCCGCAGGGAAAAAAAAAAAAAGGCCTCCGAATTGACATGCAACACAAATAAAACGAGCGAGACGAACCGTGCGGCAAAGAGTGCTCAAATCCGAGAGCGAAGTTCAATAACGGGAGTCGCCGAAGACGATCGATTGGAGCTTTCTATCAGGATGCGTCGTAATCCGAGTAAGGACCGATTCCGGATGGCGCTTTGAAGGCCATCGTACACATTATCTACAAAGCTCCTATTTGACACAATCTGCCTTGTTTTGTTTCTTTTATCAAAACCTTTCCATTTTCCTCTCCGACTCTTTTTTTTTTGTTGAGTTTTTGTGCATTTGTCACTTCTTTTCTATGCAGCCGGTAATCCGATTGTTCATGTCCTCGTCATTTGCTGGAGGGAGTAGTTTCAAGGAACATCAGAACGACTTTATTCCGCAGCTTTGCGCTCTATATTGCGACGATGAATCACCGAGACGCCTCCGCCGTATTCGTCCAGCGTCGCGATCGGTTGTTATATGGTCTTCCCTGGCAGAGGCTGAGAGAGTAAATAAGCTGGTAAAACGTGCTGACAGCCTTGTTAAATTCTGCACAGGACGAGGTGAGGAAGACGTATTTTGCGTTGCGGGATGGGAGGCACTGTGAAGGATTCGGCTGCTGATTTGATAAGGGCTTCGGTGTCGGCGGGAATTGTGTGACAGAGCTCGGAATTACGGCCAGATTGACTTGGCTGTGTCTCTCCGGTTTGACACTGATTGCGTGATGCAGGAGGCCTGAGAACAGCGATAGTGGCATTCAGAGGTGGGGGTGGGGGTAACACCGGAGCACCAAGTACAAGCACCAAGCCTTGTAGAGAAGAGAAGAGTTATCTTGAACGTCTCTGCCTCTGCTTTAACACGAAGAAACAGTGGAATTTGATGGCATATTGTGATGGAAAAGCAAAAGCTACTGCCATGGGAGCTTGTAATAATTGTTCTCTGCATGCAGCTTTGAACTGCATAGATCTGGGGGGGGCGGGGGGGGGGGGATCATTTCTCTAAAGGACCTCTTTAATAATGTTCTTGCAGCAAAAAAAAAAAAAAAAAAAAAGGTTTGCTGTCAAAAGAAGGGAACATTCTGAAATTACTCAGGTCTGCTGAGGTCATCTCAGATTGCCAGAAGTTATGAGGTTCTCTTCTTCAAAACAACTTCTGCCTGAATGAAGGACTACCATTTCAAGAATACTCCACGTTTTTTAAAAAAAATTTTATTTGATCTAATATCTCTGCACCGTGTCTGTAGCCGTTACCCGAGACGATCGTTTTTAATTTCCTGTCCAACCAAACAACGCAAATCCAATTTGCTGCAGAATGACTTGACGTCTAGGGGTAATAAGTAAAGAATAAAACCTTCAGTGTCACATTGTTCTAGGGGAAAATAAATCAACGGCGGGTTAATCGTACGATTCCAAAGTCGATTCGTTTCCAATAACTTTCCCAATATCCTGATGCATATCGTGTATCGTAGAAACGTCGTGAAATATCGTGCCATATCGCCTAGCTTTGCTGGCTCTTTTCTCAGTCCATGGAAGTACACTGAACAAATGTTGTCTAGGGAACTTCTGCTTTGTCTGTTGTTCATAACACACAGTGGTGGCTCAGTGGTTAAAGCTGGGGTGTCCAATCATATCCAGAATGGGCCGCAGGGTGTGGGTGTGGCTTCCAAGTGTGGCTTCTGCTTGGTTGGATAAGATTGCCCATCCCTGGGTTAAAGGGTTACTGATCAGAAGGTCAGGAGTTCAAGCATCAGCACTACCAAGGTACCACTGTCGGTCCCTTGGGCAAGGCCTTTAACCCTCAACTGCTCAGTCGTATAAATGAGATCAATGTAAGTCGCTCTGGATAAGGCCGTCTGTCAAATGCCATGAATCTAAATCTAAATAAAATTCCCGAAATGTTTCCCCATCCTACACCATCATCTTGGTTTGTAGAAAGCGTGTAGGCCTACAGTTCCGCCACAGCTGCCTCCCACCCGTAAATGACGCCATCTGTACATTGAGAAGGACTTGCTTTCAGTGCCTACGCAAATTGCTGTGGCGCTATAAATTTAATCCTGGCACACTTATAATTCAATCAGCCGCATCCATCGGACCACAAATCACACACCCGAGCCAGGCCACATCCGTTTTGACTCACTCGCTTGGCTGCGGACCAAATCTAAATGGCCCGGCTTGAGCTCGTGAACGATGCAGGACCAGATTAGACGAACGCGAGCTTTTTTACGCCAGGACTTGTGTAGCGAATCTCGTTCCGATGAGTTATGCGTCCTGTGAAGTAAACTCTGATCCCAGCAGTTCTCAGTGACAGGAAATGGGCGATTTGATGAACATGTTGGTAAATTTCATATATATATATATATATATATATATATATATGTGTGTATGTGTGTATATATATAATATATATATATATATATATATATATATATATATATATATATATATATATATATATATATATATATGTGTGTGTGTATATGTATATATGTGTATGTATGTATGTGTATGTATGTGTGTATATATATATATATATATATATATATATATATATATATATATATATATATATGTATATGTGTATATATATGTATGTATGTGTGTGTGTATATATATATATATATATATATATATATATATATATATATATATATATATATATATACATACATACATACACATATATATATATAATATATATGTGTGTGTGTATATATGTATATATGTATGTATATGTGTATATATATATATATGTGTGTATGTGTATATATATATATATATATATATATATATATATATATATATATATATATATATATATATGTGTGTGTATATGTACATTTATATGTATATAAACGGTTGTATATTTTATTCCCAGGACTAGAACACATTCATAGATTAGACTTAGATTCTGGATACGGGTTAGAGACGAGGAATCCAGGAGTGAATATAAACGTATGCCTCAAGTTTGACTGGCATTTTAAACTCATCTTTCATAATCGAGAGCGTGTGTTCCATGAGCATGCTGATTACAAGTCTACTGATTAGCAGAAAAGTTCACTGCCTCTGTCCCTGTTAATAAAAAAACAAGGCACCGGGGACCGAACAGTGGCGTCACCTCCGATTCCTGCCATTAAGCTGTCAGTCATCAGGAAACAATCTGTGATAAGTTAGCATGGGAGTTAATTAGCTCGGTAATTCATCAGCGATTTTCTGTGCACAGCAGGAAAGTGGAGAAGTGCATGACTAACTCACCTCCGAGGTAATTTACACTAACAAAAACAACGTTTCCACGTTAATCACCAATACGATTTTATTTTTAACTCGAATAATGAAACGTTTGCATCCGAATGTCTTCAGAACTGCTTCCAGTTTTTTTTTTTCCTTCCTTTTCCACTATTCTCTGATGACCAGCTAATGAACCCGACGCTACACCATTAAGATAGCAGGTTTTGCACGTTTGAATATAATGAGATTTCTAACATGGAGTCTTTAGACCATCCAATCAACACAGGATGCACTGATTCCCACACTGAAACCGAACGTGGTCAGCAGTCACCGAGCACTTAGACCGCTGCTCTCTCGCTCCTCTGAACAGGTCTTCACCCCTGCCGTGACTCATTCTTGTGGCCCTCAAGTGTGCACTACTTTCTGAATTCCTTTGAAGGTATGTAGCGATGAGCTTAGCTACGTGATGTAGACAGGCATGAGGTTCCTGTTTCAGTGCCTCAGGGTTCTTCCACATGATTCTCATGGCACTGCTTTCAACCCATCATGCCTGGGGTTATTGGGAGGGGTGCGAGTCGGTGACTGTACTGGTGGTGGTGGGGTCTCGCCTGCTTACTCGGAAAAACACGCATACTACATGTAAACAGACAAGCAAATAATATAGTAAGTAAATAAATGCTTATTATTTTCCTTTCAGTAGTTTTCTTCTCTTTCTTAAAAAAAAAAAACAACCCAGGTGCTTTGAAAACCTCAGACACACGGGTTCAGTAAATACAGAGTGCCGTGCACAAACATCTCTAATGGAAATCAGGTGCAAATTATCATCCCCCGACTTGAGGACAGCAGAGTGAAGGGTGATGAAGTGATGCTGTCGCTGAGCGCGATCATCTTTTCAGGCAGAATCATCATGTGATTACAGCTTACAATCAGACCGGGCTAGCAGTGAGAATACAAGCCAGAGCTTTTTTTTTTTTTTTTGCGTATGTGTGTGTGTGTGGCAAACAACCACAAATTATTATTCAGCGACAAGAAACGTAAGCAAATCCTTCATCGCTTGTACATAATAAACTGTTTTTTCTTCTTCTTCTTCTTCTTCTTCCCAGAACTGCTTCCACTCTGCAGTAAATCCCAGAGCGTTCCTCAGTGCATGTCGAGTAGTTTTAATGAACAGCCAGCAAGAATGATTAAAAGTTAGACCAAATTTGTCTCTCGGTGAACATGAATCGCTATCCCGAGAACAAATCGGCTCGTCGGGGGATTCATCTGTCATCTCCGTGCCTTTGAACATGAAAACCTTAGAACTCTGGTGGACCACAGCGAGCGCTGGAAAGAGAAGGTCAAAGTTGCAGCCTACAGGAAGGTTGCTTTAGAGCCTGCTGAAACACCCCCGGTCCCGGGGATCTCGCAATATCTTTGTCAGTTTGACGGTGTCTGGAGACTCGGAGACATGGAGGGCGATAATAGAGTTAGGGTAGAGTGGTTGAGTGCAGCTGATGGCAAGGAGAACCTGAAGGTCTAGGGTTAGCAAAGGAACGGGTAATATCATCATCTACGAGTATCTAATACATCCCTGTACCTGACCTCGAATTGAGTGGCCAGATCAGATCAACAAATGGAACGCTTCACTCTTCCCCGAGGCAGCCCGAACCTGTCAAGACATTTAAACATGATGCGATGTGATGTGACAGAGTGACTTTGACATATGTTTCTTTTGACATCATTGCCTGAAGTGGAACGAAGACACTGTCTGTCAATTTGTGTGCTGATAACCTCCAGTTCTACCAGGGACCACGTGGAATTCCTGATTCTCGAAGAATCTTTTCCTCGAAACCGTGCAGCAGTTTGACTGGTGATGGGTCTGGCAGAATGAAGCGCCGAGCTCGGGGAGGCTCATTAACTCTGCGCTGTCAGTAGCGCTGCTCTTTGTTTAACCTTCCCGCCCATGAAGGTTCCAGCCTCCACTTTCACAGTCGGCCCGAGACGACGTCTTCATCTTTGAATTACAAGGAACCGGGGCGGTCATTATCTGCACACATTCCGTTAGTTTGTGCCAGAACGGTGCTGCCCCCATGACAGCGCTGTAGCAGATTTTCTCTCTGCACTTGACCAGGCACATTACACTGACACGCTCAAAAGAGGAATTCCCCGTAAAAGTCCTCTCGAATACTAAGGGGGTTGAAATTGCGTAAGCGTAGGATGCGTTTGGTTCCATGGAAATCGTACAGTGGTTCAGAGTGATCCCACGGTTCTGTATTTCTGTCTTATTATTTTTACGAAAATGTACCATTCTACTTCCCCCCTCTCGTAAGAAATAAAACATGTCGATAAATTAGCAAAACGATTGTATTGGTACACTAATACATTTAGACTAATAGGCTATTTGGCATGTATAAACACTAAAAGCTAGACTTGCAAGGCAATATGGGAATATGGATTAATATGGAAAGTTCTCAACAAGCTTCAATTAACCCTTATTAGATGGAGGATTCAGTTATGGCTGGACTGAAATTCATTTAATGAATTTTCATTAGTTACAAAGAGTGTTCATGCTCTAGAACACTATCTTTATTTAAACCAAATGGGGAAACAATAACACACTGGTATCAGAAAAAATATCAGAGGTAGTCTATGCAGCTCGATCTACTCAGATTTCCACAAACAAACATAATTTGGATTGTACGTTTAACTCTTGAAACAACTTTACGCCTGGAGTAATTCTGCTCAGACACTTGACTCGACTCACCAGGTAATTATTAGCTTTACACCCGACTCGACTCGCCAGTTAATTGCTAGCTTTACACCTGTCTCGACTCGCCAGTAATTGCTAGCTTTACACCCGACTCGTATCGCCAGTTAATTATTAGCTTTACACCTGTCTCGACTCGCCAGTTAATTGCTAGCTTTACACCCGTCTCGACTCGCCAGTTAATCGCTAGCTTTACACCTGTCTCGACTCGCCAGTTAATTGCTAGCTTTACACCTGACTCGTATCGCCAGTTAATTATTAGCTTTACACCTGTCTCGACTCGCCAGTTAATTGCTAGCTTTACACCCGACTCGACTCGCCAGTTAATTGCTATCTTTACACCTGTCTTGACTCGCCAGTTAATTGCTAGCTTTACACCTGTCTCGTATCGCCAGTTAATTGCTAGCTTTACACCTGTCTCGACTCGCCAGTTAATTATTAGCTTTACACCTGTCTCGACTCGCCAGTTAATTATTAGCTTTACACCTGTCTCGACTCGCCAGTTAATTGCTAGCTTTACACCTGACTCGACTCGCCAGTTAATTGCTAGCTTTACACCCGACTCGACTCGCCAGTTAATTGCTAGCTTTACACCTGTCTCGACTCGCCAGTTAATTGCTAGCTTTACACCCGACTCGACTCGCCAGTTAATTGCTAGCTTTACACCTGTCTCGACTCGCCAGTAATTGCTAGCTTTACACCCGACTCGTATCGCCAGTTAATTATTAGCTTTACACCTGTCTCGACTCGCCAGTTAATTGCTAGCTTTACACCCGACTCGACTCGCCAGTTAATTGCTAGCTTTACACCTGTCTCGACTCGCCAGTTAATTGCTAGATTTACACCTGTCTCGACTCGCCAGTTAATTGCTAGCTTTACACCTGACTCGTATCGCCAGTTAATTGCTAGCTTTACACCCGTCTCGACTCGCCAGTTAATCGCTAGCTTTACACCTGTCTCGACTCGCCAGTTAATTGCTAGCTTTACACCTGACTCGTATCGCCAGTTAATTATTAGCTTTACACCTGTCTCGACTCGCCAGTTAATTGCTAGCTTTACACCCGACTCGACTCGCCAGTTAATTGCTATCTTTACACCTGTCTTGACTCGCCAGTTAATTGCTAGCTTTACACCTGTCTCGACTCGCCAGTTAATTGCTAGCTTTACACCTGACTCGACTCGCCAGTTAATTGCTAGCTTTACACCTGTCTCGACTCGCCAGTTAATTGCTAGCTTTACACCTGACTCGTATCGCCAGTTAATTGCTAGCTTTACACCTGACTCGACTCGCCAGTTAATTGCTAGCTTTACACCTGACTCGACTCGCCAGTTAATTGCTAGCTTTACACCCGACTCGACTCGCCAGTTAATTGCTAGCTTTACACCTGTCTCGACTCGCCAGTTAATTGCTAGCTTTACACCCGACTCGACTCGCCAGTTAATTGCTAGCTTTACACCTGTCTCGACTCGCCAGTAATTGCTAGCTTTACACCCGACTCGTATCGCCAGTTAATTATTAGCTTTACACCTGTCTCGACTCGCCAGTTAATTGCTAGCTTTACACCTGACTCGACTCGCCAGTTAATTGCTAGCTTTACACCTGTCTCGACTCGCCAGTTAATTGCTAGCTTTACACCCGACTCGACTCGCCAGTTAATTGCTAGCTTTACACCTGTCTCGACTCGCCAGTAATTGCTAGCTTTACACCCGACTCGTATCGCCAGTTAATTATTAGCTTTACACCTGTCTCGACTCGCCAGTAATTGCTAGCTTTACACCCGACTCGACTCGCCAGTTAATTGCTAGCTTTACACCCGACTCGACTCGCCAGTTAATTGCTAGCTTTACACCTGTCTCGACTCGCCAGTAATTGCTAGCTTTACACCCGACTCGTTTCGCCAGTTAATTGCTAGCTTTACACCTGTCTCGACTCGCCAGTTAATTGCTAGCTTTACACCCGACTCGACTCGCCAGTTAATTGCTAGCTTTACACCTGTCTCGACTCGCCAGTTAATTGCTAGCTTTACACCTGTCTCGACTCGCCAGTTAATTATTAGCTTTACCTGGTTTCCTCCGGGTACTCTGGTTTCCTCCCCCAAACCAAAGTCCAAATTATCCGTAGTGTGTGAATGTGTGTGCGGCTGTGCCCTTTGAAAAGTTTTTGCACCCCTGTCAGGCTCCCCGTGACCCTGTATAGGATAAGTGGTATGGAAAAATGAATGAATGGTGTGTCAAATTCAAGATCTGGAGGGCAGCACTCCCCCAGAGATTTGTGTTTACATATTTCGAAGGCAACAGATCCAGCCCATGACGTCCCCTGAGAATGAACTAATGTGTTGAATCAGGTGTGTTAAATGAGGTAGAAAGATAAACTCCGCAGCACTGCAGCGCTCCAGGCCTGGAGTCTGACACCAGTTGTTGTAGAGCATGACCATTATTCGAGACTAATGAAAATTCACTCATTAATCGAGTCCATTATTGGACTAGATTGTCCTGACGTAAACTCACTCATAAAAATATTTTATTAGTCCATTTTAAGTTAAGCCTGATCCACCTTGAGCCATCCATTCAAGAATTATAGGTCGGAATGAGAAAAGTGATACCAGTAAATAGTTTAAGGTGTGTGAGGCTTCGTTACAGAACGGTTTTAAGTCTAGCTCTTCCGAAGACGCATGTTATGGACCCAAGGCATTGTGTCTTTAGTTAAGGTCGGGGCTTATTGATCAGAAGGTCGGGGGTTCGAGCTGGCACTGTTCGGCCCTTGAGCCTTTAACCCTATCTACTCCGAGGGTGCCACATCATGGCTGACGCTGCGCTCTGACCCCAGCTTCCTAACAAACTGGGATATGCAAAAAACGAATTTCACTGTGCTGTAATGTCTACGTAAATATCGTCTTCTTCTTCTTCTTGGGTACTTTGCAAAGACCAGGTACGATCTTTACGGTTCTGTTCATACCGAATAATGATGGTAGAGGACAGGAGGACCCGGAGTTGTCAGATATACTTCCTATTTCTCCAGCACCCGTCGTAGCTCTCCTGCACTGTCACATCAGCAGTGCTGGGAACATGCCAGTATTCTGAACGAGTGGGATGCAAGTTATGCCTCTGTTATTTCCTCCACATGCCACCAGCTGGAGGAGAAAGGCCCTTTCATATGGCCGTGTTAGCCATGTTGGACAAGCGCTGCTTTGAACTTTGGCTTTTGCTGCCAGGCAACAGAAGCAAGTCAGCAAAACTGTTTCTAAACATGGCCAAGAAGAGGCTGTGCGGTGCATGAAAATGAGTGTCTTTTGGAGTTCAGGAATTTGAATTTGCTCAAGTTCTAGATCTTGCTCTCGTGTTTTCAGGGGAGCCGATAGCTTTATGATAATTCAACGATTAACATATATATTGGTGTATACTGTGTGTTTATTCATGCAAATAAGGTTTAAACAATTAAGTACTGGCTTACTTTAATATTTATTGGCAATGCGGTCATAAATGACTAAATATTTATGGATGAACCAGTCTGGGGTGAAAAATAGCGATCTGCTGGGTTGCTGTAGTGTAACGTGTGCGATGCATATCTTATTCTTATAGGCACAGTCATTCTGAGTTCGCATGTGCTCCCCGTGTTTCCTCCGGGTACGCCAGTTTCCTCTCCCAGTCCAGAGGCATGCGTTGTAGGCTGAATGGCACTTCTAAATTATCCAGTGGGTGTGAATGTGTGTGTTTGTGCCTTGCGATGACTTGGCACCCTGTCCAAGCTGTCCCCCGAAAGCAAATTTTGTCATAAAAGCACTAACCGAAGTGCTAACTGAACCGCCTCAGTTCCTTTAGAGCCGACTCTTGTTTTGACAGATACAGTACAAAGCCTCATATTGTCACAGGACTTTTTTTTTATTATTATTATTATTTTTGGTTTTAATGCCCACCATTCGTCGTCGTCGTCGTCGCCCCCCCCCCTCCACTGTCAACTGATATGAAAGCCTGTTCATACATCTAATATTTCTGTAGCTCCTCATGTCATATTTCTGATCCTGTTGGTCCCAGGGCTTCCACAGAAGCTCCCAGTGCGTTACCTGATGAAGGGTAGTGGAGAAAAGAGAGAAAATACTGTACTGAATGATATGAAACATTTGCAGCTGTACAGGTGTCGAGCCCTAAGGCTGATAATGATTATTTATTTATTTATTTATTTATTTGTTTTTGGGGAAAGAAATACCAAAGCGTACATACAGCATTTTCAGGACTGTTTCTTTTTCACTTCTGGCAGGCTGGATTGTTCGTAAACGTTCATAGCTCATGTTTCGTGCAAGTGACCAGAAGGTTGTTGGTCACATGCTACCATTTGAGCAAAAAAGAAAGAAAGAAAGAAAGAATGGATGTCCGTGGGTTAATGGCGAGCACTATGGCGGTCGATATGGTATAACTTTTATTTAAAGGTACACCATATTTACACCATATATTGTCGATTTATAGTTCTACTACTATGAATTGTTACACGTGAGGAAAATCACATTGCACATAAGTCACACAGAACGTGATGCAACAGAGTGAAAGACTGAAATCCCAGAGATTTTCTATTGCGCCATCCACACACGGCAAAACGTCACCGCGTACCTGAAAATCCCTCGCTTTGTCTTTTGACTTTTCACTCATATACTCCGGCACTCCGGCCTCCAACCCGCGCTTCTGGTCAGAGAATAATCCGACTGATGAGATTGACAAAGTGTTCCAGATATTCAAATTGAAACAGGAAGCTTTTAGGAGACATACTAAACTCCAGATTTCTTGGGAATCCGCTGGGAAATGTAACGGAATCCACCAGATGCTGAGCTTTTCTAACAACACACACACACACACACCCCACCCTGCTGGTTGTTCATCCAGAGAATGTCTTATTGGTCCCTTCCAAGTCTCCATCTACCTGTGACTGACTCGAATCCGCTCCAGGCGATGTTCAGCGGGTTCCAGTTCTTTTTAAAGCCTTCCATATGTGTGCTCAAGCTATTTTAACGTGTCCCTCGGTGATGAAGATCTGCTCACAGATGATTTAACCAGCACATCTTCAGTCCTGTTTAACCGTGTGCTAATGGCTAATAAGTATAACACCTGGGTACTAAAATGAGCAGTCATTTTTAACTGGTGTTTACGTTTCGAATCCTTCTGCTTTGTTAGCTTTATAATTCGGCTCGGATTCGAACCGGAAGTAATTAAACCGTGCGGAAGGTTGGAGAACATCTCCGAAAAATCAGGAGGCTTAGTTTGGGCTAAGTTTAGCAGCTCGCACGTACTGTAGAAAAACACCGCCAACCCCAAACACGCTGCATATCCGATTCAGTTTGTGCAGACGAATCGTTTCTCACGAAAGTGGACCGAGACCGGTTCTCTCAGACGCTCCGTGAGCCGAACGTGATCCCTGTGTTCTCACTTGCCTAAAAGAACCCAACGGTGAATGGGGCGAATAGGCGCACACCAGGGTTCTGTTCAAACAGACTACCGTACGTATGTGAAAGAAACCGCTGAGAATTCCGAGCCATTTATACGATTCGGTTTCATCAATATCAGTTCTAACGTTTTTAACACCAGCGGTAGAAGTAACCTTCCCAAAAACTTTCCACTTAAACGCCGTCGCGAAGACTGCCCGAGTCTACGGGGCTCATTTTCGAGTCTTTCTCATGGAAATCGTATCTCCCTCATTAGCCGTGCTCCTATTCTCTTCGACGTCGTGCCAGCCTCTCGGGCTGGAGACGTCGAGTTCCTTCCGCGCACCTTTTGATGTCTTTGGTGTGCCGTTGGCCGCTTTTATGTCCGTCTAGCCTGCATAAGTAAGTGTCCTTCTTTCAATAAATCTCCAAGCTGTCCTAGTTTGTTCGGCCTAATGAGCAGCCTCTTCATGTTCTCATTTCCATCTGATTAGGTTACACGGCGAGCTCGGATTTGTGACACACAGCCCTTCTTTTGATTTTTCTCTTTAGCAGTTTCCCGTCTGTCGGATACGCGGAGACGTACGTTAGAAACGCAGAACAATCGAGTCGCACGTCTTTAAGCAAAGTCGCGGGGCGACGTGTAACGCCGTCGGAAATTTGACAGTGATTTAAGATGTTGGGTGAAGCCGAGTGAGACATCGATCACATCATGTTTATAGAGCCGAGAGAAAGTCGGTTTCGCTGTGCAACATACTCGGGGGGGGTTATGCTTTCAAATTACCACAAATTATATGCGTCTGTGTGTGTGTGTGTGTGTGTGTGTGTGTGTGTGTCCAACCCCAGTACTGACCCTGTCTTTGGAGGACAATAAGGACTTTATTACTGTAGCGATATACATTGGAACGTTTCAAATTCTGTGTGTGTGTGTGTGTGTGTGTGTGTGTGTGTGTGTGTGTGTGTGCGCGTGTGTCCAACCCCAGTACTGACCCTGTCTTTGGAGGACAATAAGGACTTTATTACTGTAGCGATATACATTGGAACGTTTCAAATTCTGCGTGTGTGTGTGTGTGTGTGTGTGTGTGTGCGTGTGTGTTTTGTGTTAGGAATATAAAGTTTCGTTTTCTGAATTATTAAAGCCACTCGTAAGTGAGGGAGAGAAAATTCGGTATTTTTAATTTTAATAAAATAAAATAAAAAAAACCCGTTTATTTATTTATTTATTTATTTATTTATTTATTTATTTATTTTTGGACTGGGAGGGAATTATTTAATATTAATATATCAATATTAATATTAAGCAACCACATCTCTATGGCCATCTCAGGGGGTTCTGTTCACTTTGTGCTGCTAATGAATCCTCATTGGAGGAAGAAGAAGGAAAAAAAAAAAAAAAAAGAGGAATGAATAAATAAATAAATAAATAAATAAAAGCACATTTTGTTAATTACTTCATTTGGAGCTCGGGCACCGCCGAAGCTATTGTTGCCAATTAGGAGAGTAATCGTTCAGGGGGACTGGGCTTGATGATTACCGAGCGTGATCCGTGTGAGCCTGCAGCTATGCTTCCGAACGTTCTGAAGGAGATCCGGTTTTGCTAATGCGTCCTGCTTCTCTCCTAGGAGAATCCCCGTGCTTTCCGTTCTCACCCATCGTCTTTCAGGGACGAAAAAAAAACGCGACGTCCCTTACGCCCGTTCCCGCGGTCCGCTTGTCGCTGTGTCGAAGATCATTCTTAACAGTGATCGGAATGAACTTGCTCTTTTATTCTAAGAGAAGAAGGACTTTCGAAGGTCTTATTTCTGATGGCTCAGCGATCTCGCAGATAATCTTTAGTGCATCGTATTACCGTAGCCAAATTCTTCATTAGTTTTATGAGCCATGCTTCATATTTCACAGAGGCTGAAACGGTTACGGCTTGATCCGGCCGAGTCGTACTCGCCTGGCCGGGAAATTACTCCCCGTTCTACCGGCCCTCGTTATGAGCTTCTTTTTTTTATTAACAGGTGACGCAGAGCGCTATCGAGTTTTCGTCCAATTACAGTTTACCTGTGCAGCGCCTGCTTTGATCTCCCTGCTAGAAAGAAAAGGATTTTCGATAGGGCGTATATCAAAAAGAAACTTTTGTCATGTTAAAAGCGTATATCAAAGAGTCGGTCCACTCCGGGGGAAAAACCGCGAGCCGTCTTTTCTCACACTGCTGCGGTAATTTCGCCTGATCAAAAACAAAAAAAAAAAAGAAAAGAAAGAAACTTGCGGAAGTTTAATTGATTTTCTCAAGAGGTGCACCTTTTAGTATTTTCAGCGTGGGTGGATTTCTTTCTTCCATCCTGTTTTTGCAGGCGAAGCCTTCCCTTGCCAGCCCTGCACCCGTACGTGTAATTCAAACAGATGCGTTGCCGATTTAATTAAGCTTCTTTATCGACCATTAGCATTGACCCTTGAGCATGACGTCTAGAAGGTATAGAAATTCATTTTTGCGCTGCGCTGAACGACAAGTGGCTGCTCTCGAAAGGTTTAAACGGTTAAAATCCCGTCTCTTGTGAAGAACAACAGTCGCAATCTGGGAAAATCGATGTCGCGTCCTGCAAGCCAGTGGTGGTCAAATTATCCATGTTTATTACTTCTGGGGAAAGTTGCAGTTAGTCATGGAAATATTTGTAGATGTATAAACCGGTCACTCCTGGATTTTGTACGCAAAATCGAGGAAACGCTGGAATATTCGGAGGAGCTCGCGATCTTTCGATATTACCGCAGATTCGGGTCTGAGGCGCGTCGTGTGACGTCATCACGACGCGCGTTCAGTCGAAGCCCTCTTCGATTCACGCGCATCGGACACGAGTACAGCGAGAAGGTCTCGTTTACCGACAAACTGTGATCTCGCCAGTCCGAGTAGTTTTTCCATAAATAAATAATAAATAAATAAATAAATAAATAAATAACTCCAAATTGTATCGCGGTTCTTTTTTAAACGCTACGTCAAAACCAAGCATTTCTGGCACAACAGTCACGAAAAACTCGGCGAAATCCTGTACGGACTGATATAAACTTTATCAGCTGATCAGATCTACTTGACGGACGAAAATAAAAGTATAAGAAAGATATCTTCCTCAAATTCAACACCGATTGTAGGTCCTGAAGGTAAATAAGGAGCCTGGGGAAAACGATGGCTAAGGCTAACTAGCAATAGTAGCTAGACAAGCCAAGTCAAAGTCAAATGTTAGCGCAAATGTTAGCTAGCATGATGATCATACTGCTAGCTGGATGCTAAGTACAGTACATGTAGATGGACGACTTATAGTTTTGGGTCTCGTGGTTTCTTCCTGTTATCTCAGAGAGTTCTTCCTTTCAGATACTGCCTCCGGCTTGTTCATTAGCGGCCCGAGATACAGATTTCTGTAAAGCTGCTTTGTAACATAAAAAACGGAATCGAATACGTAGCTGCCGCGATGCACAATTCAAAGCGTTCTTAGTAGCAGGTAGTTTCGTTAGATTTGGTAATTAAAAACAATAATTTAAAACCGGACTTGGGTAAGATTTGTGAAAAATAGGTCTCTAATGGTTAAAGGGGTGGAGCTGAATAAGATTCGAATGTTGTTGTTTTTTTTGTGTTTTTTTTTGTACAAGTTGAACCCGCCCATGTACGCAAAGCTCCACCCCTGAAACTTGAGTTAGCATAACTAGAGCTCAAGTCAAGTCATGACACCTGCTCGAAAGCCGAGTTATAAACATGCGACGTCTCCTCGTGATCGTTTATGAGGATGTAAATGAGTGTTGTGGGCGTGTCTATAAAATGACAGACATGTCGCAAGAAACATTCCGGACTGGATGACAGGTTTTCAGACTTTTTTTGTTGTTGTTTTTTTCCAGCTACATATTATACTGGTTTTAAGACAACGGCTTAAGCTCTTTTTTTTTTTTTTTTTTTTTTTTTGGTAATCATTTCTACTTAATATCCCACTTTATTAGTGCTAATAAGACGCGAAAGCTGTGGATTATTGCCGCTTTAATCACGTTAACAAAACGAAGCCATAAGTAAAGCGCCGGATAGGAAATGGTGCGTCAACCAACACGTAGGAGTTAGTTCCTCAGCTCTCTCCATGCAGACGACCTTCTCGGAGTACTTGCTCGTTTCCAAAGTTCGACCATCTGCCGAAGGACGCCGCGGTATTAACCGTGCTAGGTTAACCTCAGGAGTCTGGGTTTGATGCACACGTCACGCTTCGGCAACAAAACTACAAGAAGACCTGTTAAGTGATGCTCATGATCCGGTTCTGAAGAATTCATATGGTGAGGGAAATTTTATGCATTAGAATCATTATGTTCCTTTGTTTTGATTAACAAAAGACAGTAATAACGGCCGCTCGGCTATAAATCCATTACGGCCTTCTTTCTGAGGCGTCTTTTGTCTCGGTGAAATTGTTAACTCGCCAATTAGTGGCAAGTGCAGTCTGTTTATCGTGGGCTAATTGAGTAGGACTCAAGGATACTTTTAATATCCTGCTTAATACCGATTTGTACTTGCTTGCAGTCTGTGGGCGAATCGATGCGGAGTGACACTAACGACCTTGAAGGATTTTACGAAAAGTTGCCCATGGTTACAGTCAGCACGACGGGCTTAGTTAGCAGGTAGATCTTTGCTCGTGACTTTATTCGTATGATATCCGGCGGATTTCTCTCGGGTTTCGCGATCCCCGCGCGTTTAGCACGAGACCGGTCCGGTTCTGCCGGTTAAAGGGGACGCAGGTTCGTTTTTCACTCTGCGTGAAGGATCATCGAAGGCGACGGAATTCGAGTCTTGCATTGCGGTGGACTCGCGCTCCGCACTTATTTGCACTCTACCATTGTCCGCCCTCGAAACCGCCGACGCACATCCTTCTCAGACTGAACGTCTCGCTCCGTAGGGAAGCTCGGCGAGACCGCTCCGGCGCTGTATCTCTAAGACACCGTTTCGATTTTCCATAAACATCATCGGGCTTTCCGTGTGTCAGTCATCATTTGAAGCGCTGTGGGAGATCTATGGGGTGGCACTCCGACCTTTACACCAGAACTTGGCCACTGAAAGAAACCCTGACCTTTTTAGGTGCTTAGTCTCAGCAGGCTGTCAATTAACTCCAGCCGAAGCGGAGCGTGTGAATAAAGCTCACCTGTAGGACTGTATATGAAAAGGCCTTTTCTTTAATAAAGTATATTTCCGTTAAGGAACCCGGCGAGGTAACTTTAAGAGCCAGTGTCATAAAATAGCAGCATAGACTAGTCTAACATATGATTTCCCTCTCTAAAAGGGAGATCTGTTTGATGCTTTTCGTTCTATTTTTCTTCTTGTTCTTAGCAACGAACCTTTAGCACCTCACGGTTAACGCGTTTACTTTGTTGGTTGTATATGAAAATAATGAACGATCGTATCAAAAAGCTTACAGAAGTTTTAAAAGATTAAAAAAAAAAAAACCCACAACGTTTTATTTTCTCACAGTGTACTCACAAATACGTCTGGCCCGCACACTGCGACTTTGAATTTGACCTGTTGTGACGCCTCCAGCGCTTTTGTATTTTGACGTGTGTACGTACGTGGCTTTCGCTCTTGACGGGACGAGATGGCAGAATTATAGGCCGCCCTGTACAGTGCAGCGAATATAATATAATATAATATAATATAATATAATATAATAAAAAGGACTGTGCAATGAGGGACATTTCAATTCCTTTTTTTTTTTTTTTTTCCCCATATATGTAGAAAGCTTTCGTCCTAAAATTAGCAAAACGCGCTCATTCGATTTTAACACGTAATACTGGGTCAAACTCGTGAAGTAGGATCTGAATAAGGATCTCTCTTGGTATTTTGGTCAAAAGCGAGTTCTTGCATTCAGTTGTGTTCGTATTTACGGCTTTGGGTGTACATTATGGTTTCTATAGTGACGACATGCATAAGGACTTGTACCCGAGAGTCTTCAGGATGAAGAACGTTGCGGTTTCTCCGTCACGTGACGAGCCGATTTATTTATTTATTTATTTATTTATTTATTTGTCTATTCGAGAAAGAAGGGAAAACGAGACGCCAGTGCGGCAGCGACGGCTGATGTACAGTACGGCACGTCGCTGCTATATAGCCGCGATAACGGGGACTAACTCGGACGTTTGGATACCGGATACAAATGTGGATATCTCAGCACGTTAAATTCTAACTGTGAATGGATGACACGCGTTTAATAGGTCCTCCTTTAGTAAACACGAATTGTTTACTATTTACCAGCAAATTGCTGTGGTATAAAAAGAATAAAAACACTACACTGTATGCTGTTCTAGGCAAATAATCAACTTCACTCTGGCAACGGTTACTCTGCTCTGACTCGTGCGGCGTTACACCATCCCGTCCCTGATTATTTTCCTATATTAACACTCCATCTTATTTTATTTCATACTTCGAGATCTGCCAGACGGAACGTCAAACCTTCATCCCAGACCGTCTCCGTATAACACTACGATCACGATTTAAGTCCGTCATCTGTGCATCATGTGTTCATATTTCCACTATACGTGCCGTAGACTTAGCCATGTTTCAAAGGCTCATTTCCTTTACGTCAGCTCAGTGTGACTTATAAGGACTGGCGCAAAGGACGGTGTGTGTTTTTGTTTTTTTTTTCAGACTCGGCACACTCTTCACACACCGAAAGCTCTACCCGTTCTCTCTTCTTCTTGAAGTGTGCTTCTAACTTGTAAGAAGTATATTAATAACATGACGGATGCTTATTAGATGAATCTATCGGATGAATTTCTAAACAGACTCCAGGCTCATCGGTTTGCAAGTCGGCGCCGTGCCCCGGATCGCGTACTTCCTGTGAGCAGCACCGATCGGTCTCATGTCGCAGTGAAACAAAAACAAGTTATCCGTTGCTAACGTCCAAGAATGAAGTAGCCTGATTTTTGAGTCCTGGGTTGGATTTAGTGCTCTTGGCAGTATGATTTGACGAAATTGGATCCATTATTCCTAATGGAAGAAAGGGAAGAAAACAGAATCTTGGTAGCGTTTTTCGACTTTTGGACCAGACTTTAAGTTGGCAGGAATTTCAATTCTTACAGGAATCGCCGGCTATAATTGATAGTACGCTATTGCCAATTCAAACGTCTACGAAATTGCCCAGAAAATCATTGCGTCTGTCAGTGTTTCGGACTAATGAATCGGAGGTGGTGGAATCCGATACGTGGAAGCTTTTTAAAACGCTCAAACGTGCTCGTATAGAAGTGGCGGCGTGGGGATTTTTCCTTTAAAAGCTTTACGTTTTTGAACAATTGCCAGAAAAAGAGCCGCACTGAGCTAAACGCAGGCTGCTCTCACATGCTGAGGCATTCTTTCTGTCTCCAAACGGACTGCCAAATGAAACAATTCGCTCTAATTATACGTCATGAGGCTGCCGAACGCTTAGGTCGCTTTCAAATTTCACAGCTTCGCGGGTAGAGGAACGCGTCCGAGGTTCCTCCTGCTGGGACGTTGAAACGGCGGCTTGGAGATGATGGTCTGAACGTAGGCGTGACGCTAAACCTCGTCTAGAACGACGCTTTAAAAAAGAAAATGTTTCGCAAGCAGGTGAAACGGGCCGATTATTTGTACGTCTGTAGCGCTTAATTACCATCGCTCACGTTTCCCACACGTGTGCGATTGCTCGGTTGATTTTATCACCTCTCCCAGAGCTGCCCTCCTCATTTAATGCATGAACTTGTGCAATCATAATAATAATAATAATAATAATAATAATAATAATAATAACGCCGCTTAATTGCAGAAACGATCATTCCGTGTACCACGCGGTGAATTCGCGGCATACGAGGGAATAGTTGTCGAGAGACGGTGAATCAAAATAAGTAAGACGTGTAATTAGAGCAACAAGTCTGAGGAATGACTTTCAGTATGCGCGTATGGAACATGTATTTTTACATTTAGTTCAGTATAGGCGTTTACCGGACTGTCGGATCAGCCAATCATATCGGTATGATTACGCAAATTGCTTGCGAAGCAGCGAGCATCCATGCTACGTGCTACATGCTACAGTAGAATTATCTGTTTATAGACCGGATACTATATACCGAAGCATTCGCGGTGGGACGGCGCACAAGCGCCCGAGAGACACTTTCGGTATCTCACAGTATGCCTTAGTTCTTGGAAAATCGCTGTGATGTAAGAGGAATAAAACACTTGGAATGGTAACAGCAGTTCCCTCCACCACTGATAACGTTTCCATCCATTTTCCATCCTGCTTGATCTACACACCTGTCCCAGGGAACTCGGGGCACAAGACGGGGGACGCCCTGGACAGGGTGCCAACCTATCGTAGGGTTCACACCTATCGTAGGGACACTGATACACTATGGACGATTTGGATTGGAGGAGTCCACGGCGCTAACCCCCAAAGCATGGGGAGAACATGCGAATTCCGTCCACACGAGGCAGAGCTGGGATTCGAACCCCCAGCCCCAAGTCCGGAGGTGTGAGGCAAAAATTCCCGATTGAACGATTTCATACTGAAGCGATGTTCTATTTCAGTCCACGTCTTGAGCGTGCAGTAAAACTGCACATTCTACACAAAGGATGGTTTACTACATGGCCCGTGTTTTAGCTCGGAACCGCTCAGCCACGTTTCCCACTGCTGCAGCGTTCCCTGGATCAGTTGCGTGGTTAATTCTGCGGCAGAGTGAAAAAAAGTGCAACGCAGGGTAAAAGTTGTGCTCGACGTGCGTGTAGGAGGACTTGTCAGGATTGATTTATTAAGTCTAGCTCTTTCCCCAAACTGCTGCTAACTTGTCAGTCATGACAAAATGG